>NC_142198.1:15075000-15180000 GCF_026936395.1 Plectropomus leopardus
AAACAAGATAAGGTTCAAATCACTTCCATAATGTGTCAAGAAATTACTAGTGAGTAAAGGAACGGACAAAAATCTTAAAATGTAATATTGTGAATGCCTAAAGGTTCAGTGAAAAGAAAATGCACCTAAATTATGTGCTGGTGCGCCTAAAAGACAAGTAAGATGCACCAGTGCAGCCAATGTAAAGAGTTGGTATGAAGCCCTGGTTAGTAGGGTTGGGGGGAAAATGGATGCAGCATATATTATTATATTTTAAAAAATTATGAATACTGCAAATACACAATAAATAAACTTTTGGTAGTCTTTTCAAATGATAAAATCAGGCTTTCTTTAGTCCACTAGATACATTTTGCTGCAATAAAAACAATTTAGGTGAGAAACTTTATCTGTAAAACTTTATCTTATAAGCTAATTCAGATATTGACAAATTTTCTTTGGGGACATAATTTAGAGTTGTTAAAAAGTAATAAATTGCAATAAATGTCATCCCAATACTTAGCATAGCCCAAAGTCTGTAATTGTTATAATATTATTTCATTAAAAATTCTTGTTCTCAAAGTAACATTTGCATGGCCATATTAAATAATTTAGGCTGGAAACTTGGTGGTGCAGTGACTACCTGCAGGGCTATATTACTTGGTGAGCTGCTTTTTCGTTTCTTTATACGCTCATTTTTTTTTCAGCGCGGTATTTTCCTTAAAGGCCCACACAAGAGCAGTACATGTTACATTCACTCCTGCAACATAATGAAGCAGCTTTTTGGTTTTAGTTTTAAAAGATTTCCTTAAAGTCAGTCATTAACAGCACCTTTTGTTGTTTCAGTAACGGTCAGTTATGGAGCTTTGAAGAAATACTGAAAATGCTGAGTAGTGGAAAACTGAAGCGATTTCAGATCCGTGTGTGTTTACAGAAGTGGTGTTTATGGTTTAATGTATTGTATTTCTGCTGAATCCAAAAACCAATTTGGTCTTACACGGAGGGAAGTTGTGTGCAACAGTGAAGAAAAAGAAATGAAAAACACACACACACACACACACTCTCTCTCACACACTTCTGTTCTGTGGCATCTATGATGAGTGGGCAGTTTGTTCAAACCTAACAAGCAGGTTTCTGGTGCACGTGGGATTTTGTTTTTCCCCTTCGTCAGATTTCACTGTTACGACTCACTTTGCTCTTTTAGGAGAGTTTTGCTGAGTAAGCGAGCTACATATCAGTGACACTCTGCTTCACATTCACGCTGCTGGACTCATTCACACCTGCCAGCTGCTGTACAAACACAGTCTGCAGCACACTGGGCTGATGTAATGGAGCAGTTGAAGGTTAGGTCTCCTGCTCAAAGTCACCAACTTTTAGTTACAGTGAGAAAAGACTGAGCCACATGTTAATATTCTCTGTCCATTTTTTGGCTGTTGAAGGAATGTAATTTTTAGTATAATGATGATATTTCAGTTGTGATCTCCAGTGACATTTAAAGTAGAAAATATTAACAACTCAATCTATCTCAAAACTTTCACAAACTTCCTGTGGTGGAAGGATGGTTTTTGATAACTTGAGTGATAAACAACCATTTATTTATCTGTTGCTATAGTTACATGATTTTTGTTTCCTCTGTATACTGCAGAGGTAATGACAGCAATATACATGCAGAGATGCATGTAACTTGTTAAAGCTAGTAACTAACGCATTGATACAGTTGACACTTAACACATTCTCTCACACCACACGTCCATTTTAACATTTAACATTTTAATATTTTAGTTCAAATATCAGTTTAAAGTTTTTCCAGTGTCTTTATGCGGACTTATCAAAACTAGTGATTATTATGATTAAGAAAGTATTTTAAATTGGTCTCAAATTTCATTATTAATGTACAGTTTATTTAATTACAGTTAATATTTCAATAGAAAATAGTAGCTGTTTCAATAACTTTCATGTGGTGACTCAGATAATACCAAAATATATCACTGCACAGGACGCACCTATTTTTATAGGATTTCAGTGCTTTTATTTTAGGCTATATGAGGTTTTTTTTTTTTTTTATGAAGAAGTTTTAAAAAAATTCAATAACTTCCATGTAATGTAACCCAGCGACTCATATTTAATATAAAATATATCACTACACAGAACAAGATAGTTTACAGGCCATACCAGTGAAATCCATACAGGCCTTGGACAGTATACTGTATATTGATCTATTAATAAGGATAAATATTCATATAAAACAGAAGAAAAGAAGTCGACAAAGAGGTCCTAATTTGATTAAAAAAAACCCCCAAAAAAACAAATAACAAATGTTTCCATGAAAAGTTTCCATATGAGCTTTGCTGAAAAGTGCTTCTATAACTATTTATATTTCGAAGTAGTTGAATGTACGTTAATGCAATTGTGGTCAGAAAAGGCCACAGCCATGGAGTCAGTGCAAAAAAAGAAAAAAAAAGAAGGACAAATAAACCAATTAGGGCAGTGAAAACATGATGCGTGCACACTAAAAAAAGTTAGAAGGCAAACACAGAAAGGGTGCATGAGGAAAAAGGAAATGCCTGCATACTTTTTTCATGCTGCACTAGTTTATCAAGTTTATTGTCTTAAATAAACTTGTGTGGCAACAAGAAAGTATGCAGGCATTACCTTTTCCTTCATGCACGCTGTGTTTTGATAACCTTGCACCTACGTAATGTGCGTATAATTAACCTCTTTCAACTTCTTTAAACTCAGAAAGGGTTAAATTTGTGAAGTGGTCATTTTCCAACTCCTTGATTTGTTGAGAACTAATGAAATGCAACATGAAACTAATTTAGAACCAGCAGCAAAATATAGATTTTGATGTTTATTTACACGGAACAGTCGTCGCTCACAGCTGGAATACACTAATAATTCTTGTTGTATTATGCATGATACAAGAAAAACACAAATAAGACTTCACATTGTGTGAATCATGTTACAGAAGAACAAATAAGAAACACAAATAATGACATGCAACTGCTCAGCCAAACAAACTATGAAACAGCAGGCATCCTTAATCCTAATTTGCCCTTTTATTTACGCAAAGCATTTGTGCGATGCATAGTCATTCCATGTTTATTCAAAGCTGGGATGCATGTCTCTGCGAGGTCAGCCAGGATTTATTTAAAGTTTTGCTATTGTTATTAAAAAGTACAAAAACTTTTTTCTAATGTTGCGCGGTTTTTTAAAAAAAATAATTGCTTAGCTTTTCTCTCAAGATGCTGAGATGTTATTTGGCAAAAATACGTAAATTAAAATAAAAAAAAGGGGAAGAAAAGAAAATGTTGGAAGACTAATTTTGGTTGGACTCTTTTCTTTAAATCTCGTCAATCATTTCCCAAAATCTCCTTGAACCAACTGTTCAGTGCTCAAAATCCAGTGTAAGGCATAAACCAACCATTTTAAAAAATCGTGTCATGTAGCATCAGTAAACGCTGTTAAGCTTATATTTGCCACCCTGACCTCTCAGTAATGGTTTCCATCAAAGCAAACTAAAGGGCCGAAAAGAGGGAGCAGATCTAACGGTACGGAGTTCAGATTTCTCTCAATGACAGTTTGATCTCTGCAAACAAAACATCCTGTCCTTCCTTGACATCAGGATTTATTTTAAGCATAAACATTAGCAGGATTGTGATGCTCTTGGAGATTACAGCTCTGTTTTGTGATTCCAGATAAGACAGGCGCATACATTTACAAAAAAATCTTCCCCGGAGCAGCTTTTATTCAGTACATGCAAATAAAAAACAAGTGTGTCTGAGAGGCAGCGCGAGAGAGAGAGAAAGGCTGAGTGACGGTGAGAGAGAGAGATGAGATGAGATGTGAAGGGGATACAGGTGCAGAAACGCCTCACTCTGATCTCTAATACTCTATCTGGAACAAACACAGACCCTCCAATCCAAAAGCAGAGAGCACGCCAAGCTCCAGCGGAACAAAAGCCCGAAAAACTTGTGATGAATTTACAGCCAGTCGGCCTGACAGATATGAAGACGAGACAATCGCTCAATGTCAGAGTAGCGCCGACTCCATATTTAAACAGTGGCAGCAGTCGCAGAGAGAGAAGTGTGTAAACAAGCTGAAAGACAAGGGTGTGAGCAAAACATAATTACACATATGTGCATTAACATAAGAATGCAACATTTGGTGGATATTTGTATGCCAAAGCCGTGCTCAGTATTGTATTTATAGCACGGAGGACTCACTGTGGCAGGAATATTGATAATATGACATAAAGTGTTGGCGATAGTTCAGTTTATCACCCAAAAACATTGGTAGTGGGTTTTTGGAAATCTCAAGGCTCTCTTTTTCATCTGAAACAATTAATTTCAATCAAAAGTTAATTAACTGATAATTGAAAGATTCGGACATTTTGGTAAATGCGCATTTGCTTCGTTGCAGAGAGTTACATGAGAAGATTGATTCATGTTTATACGAAGCATAGACTGTATATAAAGATGGACGACATGCTCCTACTTACCCCTGCTATGCTTAATTGAGGTTAAAATACGACCGTTGCCATCTTGTGATGGTGATGTCATTGAGAGACGGATTCTACGCAGTAGCGATATCCACGGTGAGGGAGTTCCTGCCCAGTTTCTGACCAGTCACGAGCAGCTCCATAGAATGTGAGCGCACAGATTGGCTGTCAGAGCTGTCAGTCATGGCGGATTATTCCCCTTTTGTGTAATTTAGTAACTCATTAAAACCAAACTTATAAAAACAAACGAGTGATAAGAACTACCTCCAGTGACAGAAACCATCTTTGGGAATAATTTATTTGGCATGTACTTTGAGTTTTCAGTTTGACCAAATCCCATTCACTAACATGGAGGGGCGGGCTTTATGACCTATACTGCAGACAGACACCAGGCGGCAATTGAGATTGAAAAGTTACAATTTGGGGGTAGCTGTCATGTCGTCCATCTTTATATACAGTTTATGAAAAGAACCTACAGCTACAGGTCCTCAAGTTTTCACAGTTCCCCTTCTTTTAAATTTTTAGGCTTTTTGACAAACAACGTTGATGCACTGTCCTTTCTTAACTATCTGTTTATTGGTTGTATCTGTTTATTTAGAGTGTGCAGGCATATCTTATGTTGTTATCGTTTGCCTGCTGTTTAAAATGGAGTTGCTTTGGCGCTCTTGCACTTTTGTAGGTGAAGTTTTTCTTTAATCATATTGTAACCCCATCAGATTTATCTTGGGGCCTCTCTGGAGCCCATGACCCGGAGGTTAAGAAACGCTGGTCTAAATGACCAATTTAAAATAACGAAAGTCAAAATTCAAAAAGAAAACAATCATTAGCACAATGTTCTCTCAGCGAATCCATATTCATTTATTTTCATGAGCATGATGGTCTCAAGTGTGTGGCTTTATAATTGTCTGTGGAGGCAGACGGTGTGTGACACTGTGGAAAACAGATTTCTCTTGGTCAAAAGGCTGGTTTAATGAACTGCTGTGGCTGTTTAATCAGAGTCAGGTGCAGGGGGCTGAATGAAGCAGGTGCATAGGCTGATTGAGGCAGCAAATGAGGGTTATGAAGGATGCAGTCATGCTCTTCCTGTGACTTTGTTGTGTATTTAAATCACGTTTTCATATAGTACAGACACACACACACACACACACACACACACACACACACACACACACACACACAGTTGCACCTTCTCTCCCCAGATCATACAGCCTTGATTCTGAATGAATAGACTGATGAAAAAAGTTCAAATCCAGTGTTGAATGAAATTCAAATCGTTAAAGCAGCTGTAATCAATATTTTTTATATTAACAATGGGTAAAATGATTTTGTGAAATGATTGTCTTGTACTGCTAAACCACAGGCTGTAAAAAAAATAATGGAGGTAGCCACCATGACGTAGCCACCATGCCAAAACTACTTGTGAGTAACTTTCCCACACAGTGTGCTCATAAATTTGCTCTTGAGTGGTTCCCATGAAGCTTTTCCGAACACAGCAAAATGCAACAAGTTAAACTTTTTCAATTTGGTCACGACTGAAAAAAATTGTGATCGCATCACATTATTCTCTCTTTTTCAGAGCTCCCCAAGCGGGTCCAATAAAGATAATGTTTCACGGTATCAACATGTGTTATGTAGCTGTAGGTATTTCGAACGACATTTTAGGTGTTTTCATGGGAAGATATGATGTTCCAGCACATTAACAGGCTTGTCAGATAGCTTATCAGAACAAAAAACGCTACGCTTCTGCTGTAATTGAGAAAGATCCACTACCACCGGTGCTCCCTCAAGTCAAACAAGCCCGAATGAAAACAGTTTGCAGGGGTGCGCACACACACAGACATATGTGTGTATATATATTTATATATATAGACTTATGAAGCAGTTTTATACCACCCAAAGCACTTTTACTGCAGTTTACAGCTAAATGCAACACTGAAGTCACTGGAGTGATGCCTGACCCACTCAGCTCTATTTTAACGCCTGTAGACATCTGTTGGTGTGTGTGTGTGTGTTAGTGGAACAGGAATAGAAGGGTATTAAAAATCCTCCAAACTGAGTCCCGCTGCTCCTGCCTGAGGGAATTAAGGTGCATTGCTGTTCATTTGAGCTCTGATGACGGAATTTGCTTCGTTAATCCCTTAAAACAATAAAATGAAGTTGTCACCATGAACACTGAACCCCTTGTGCTATTTCTGTAAGTCGTGGTTGCAGTAGAAAGGATGATTTGGGTTAGAATAAGTGTAAAGGTACAATTAAAGCTCCTTTAAGTCAACAACCGAGACACCTTGCAGACTAGGCCACTATAGTCACCTTACAAATTTCACTAGCCCAGTATGCTTTACATACAAGCTGTACTTAAAATAATGTAGGCTTTTTTGCTCATAAAGGTAGTTGCCCAGGGCATCATAAAATGCCACTGCTGGCTGCGTCTCATACTGCCGCTAAAGGGTGCCTTGGTGCGTTGGTGTCTGATGCTGCAGATTAAGTATTTGTATTTGACAAGTTGGGAGTGAGACCGGGTTACCCATGAATATGTAGTTTGAAAATCTTTTTATCTGCCTTAAACTCTCTGTGCAAAATTGGTCTTTCAATTGTCCTCTTCCTGCAGACTGTGACCAGCCTCACAATCGTATTGTGGTTTTGCATGCATGCATAAAGTTATGCATATAACTTTGGTCTGAGCTTGTTTATCATTTTGCTACATTTTCAAAGTATGAGAGCAGCACAGATGGGTGAGGAGAGTTGATGACATTACTCTGCTTTTTTCCCCAATTTACATTGTAGCATAACAGTCCAGGCTTTCACACCATCTGGATTGTGCACAGTCTTATAGTTTGACACTGATTATGACTAAGATTTTATTATACACTATTAAACCCATCAAATTCATTAGACCAATCTTGTACAGTGTGACATGCAGTGAACTTATAAAATTGTTATTGTACTAAAGTATTACAATTGCAAAGGACATAAACAAGCAAACAGTGCATCTCTGATGTTTGTTAGATTCAGTGCACAATTAAAAATTGGTGTCATGATCAAAACTGTATATGAAGGTTGATTGAATAAAGCTGCTACTTTTAATAAATGTATGGCACTAATTTATCTAAAAAATCTCCTCCCATTTGTGCCCTCTAAAATTGTTAACCCTTGAAATGATGTACACATTAATTAGGTCATATGCACAAATGTCTGCCAACTTTCAACCTTACTTCTTGGCCCAGTCTCCGCATGAATTATGCTCATAGGAAATATTCTTAATGTCTGATTAATACACATTATAATCTAAAGTTTTGCATTAACTATCAAAGTCTAACACTGTGTTTGGAAAGTGGTTTCCATTTCTACATGCAAAATAGTGGTGCGCACAGATTAGTAAATCAGAACTGGTACTTTGGACACATCCAACTGCCTCAGTGCCAGCACTTCGCTTACTAAGCAGCCCTTAGTGTCTGAGGAATTCATCAAAGTTAATGAAGTGTCTGAATGTGTTTTCTGATTTCACTCCAAGGGCTGGAAGACAAAATCCTACACTTTCCATCCTTCAGAGCTTCCACATATTCAATGCAGTCCAATGCAACAAAAGAGAATGCGTATACATCTTTTGCCTGAGAGAACTTCTCATTTTCACTGGATTTCAGTGTTTTTTTTCTCTGAAAACAACCATACATTCACCCATTTTAATTACAAGCAGTTTTGTCCATTCAGCTTATTTTTTTTTTTTAACCACTATCGGGAGCAATTTGGATTGAGTGTCTTGCTTTAGGACCCTTTGACATGTTGACAGAGTGTGCGAGAGTTTAGCCACCAATCCTAAAGATTAATGGACATATTTATCCATCAGAATCATCTAATCTTTCAACGCAGCTTTCTACATAGAGCCCTGGCACACCAAGCTGTTGTGTGTCACGCCTTGTTGGTGCTAGTCATCCCTTGTCAGCTTTTTACGTCAGATTGACCATGTAAAATCGGCATTGGAGTTGGCGGCGCCAGTCTGAGAATGAAATAATTTTGAATGGCAGTTTAGATCAGTGGACAAAAAAACATTACCTCGGTGGCAATTTGTTTTGGCAATTATCTCTTTTCCAGCACCTATTTTTTTTTGTCATCACGATGTACGTGCTATTGTGAACATTTGTAAGAATATTGTGCTCACCATTGAGCTCTTTGAGAAATGATTTCAGTGATTTGTGTTACTGTTCGCTAATCCTTTGTTCTGTCGACATAGGATTGTGCTATTAATGTGGAAAGTGGCTAATTTCATCCTGTCAGTCTCACAGTTTCCCTCTATTAATGACCAATACAGACTACGGCTGTCTGCTGGTAAGAAGAGTTATTTCATCTTATGCAAGCGCCACACGTATGTGCGAGTTGAACGTTGGCTTCAGTCTTTGCGGTTTGTTCAGGTGCAACTTTTGGCCAAGACACAGGTGACATGAGGCGATGCAACAGTGGCCGCCTTCTTTGCTGCTAATTCTTTGATGTCAGTTTGGAGAGTCTGGAACTTCAGGCAACAACTTAAGCTACACAACATTATTTTCCTACTCTAAAAGCAAGCAGACAACCATATTGTCAGAACAGATTTTAGTTGTGATAAAATGGTAGATATTTCATGCAAACACTCCTTCCTGTCTGCCTCTGCTTTAGTTTCTGTTGTTTCCCAGCCCCTTTACCTTCATTTTTGTCAGAGATAGTTTAAGCCTTGTCTTACAATTCCTATGGGGTGAAGTGCCTGCAGCAAGAAGGCGACTATTTACCATATAAACCTTTGACTAAATAAAATAACACCAAGCCGTATTCTGAATCGTCGGGACTAACACAGACAAGCTGAGGTGAATTGGAGCTGATGTATGAAGTGAGAAGTGTGAAAATACAATTAAGAGCAGATGAATGTGAGAAAAATAAAGAAGAAGGGACGGAAAGCAAGGGATGATGACCGTAAAGAGAAAGGGAGATCAAGATGACGAGGGAGATGGGGAGATGGGGAGAGGAAAAAAGTAAAAATCATGTAACATGCACACTGGTTTTGTTTGTTTACCAAGTGTATACCTAAGGGGTTGTCAAAAGATTTCAGGTACTACATTCTCTGCAAACATGAAACTCAAAAACACAGACTTGGTGGAAGATATTTGAAGCAAAGCAGCAAGATTATAGATGGAAAATACAAACCTGCATCATCATTAGACAGAGAGTTAGAGCGAGAGAGCTCGCAGAGATATGAATCTTCTTTAGCTATCTGGAGCATCTGGAAGCTGATAGGCCTGAAAAAGGTTAATGTGATTTAGTCTGGCCATATTCATTACAGAGTGGCATAAAAATGATTCATAACGATTTGGTCTAATGTATCTGCAGTTACTTCATTATAATGGGTTTGATAAGAATGGAAAGAGAGGAAACAGAGAATAGGGAAATAGGAGGAAGAGAATTGCTGAAAAAAGGATGACAAACAGAAAGTGTCTTGAAGTTTCATAACAGTAAAGGTCATAAAATGTAAATATGTACTTACTGAATTACATTAAAACCCCAGTGACATTTCCTTATATGCACAAGGTGCAAAGAGAGCTCTAAGATGCGATGGTTGATTATCATGTCCAAACTCTGCAGCTACTTCACAACACAATATGCTTCTCAGATTGATCACCTGTGACTTTTTAAGCAAATAGTCAATGTGCAGATCTGTTATTTTTCACAACACTTTATATTCAAGTTTGCAGCTACTTTTTTTGTGCCAGAAGATGTCAGAGCATGATAGATTGTGAAACTGAGGAGCAGTGCTTTTCCAAACTTGTACAACTGGGACAACTATAGTGCTGGAAAACCAGGGCTTTGAGTCCTGGTGAGAAGTGAGAGAAAGGAGAGGAATAGATGTGACACAGCACCTGCAGTGATCATGGCTTAAGATCCAACATATACTATGAGCGGGTCAGGTACTTGAGATATCCGACCTCAGATCTTGTAAAGGGTAATATGCCTTAGTAATGTCAGACCAAATCTGTTTTATCCAATCCATTCTATTTATAGCATTTAACCTTTATTTAACCAGGTAAGACCCAGTGATGTAAAGGGACCTTTATTTCAAAGAATACCAGAACAAATATGTAATTAAATAAACAAATTGCATGTATGATAATAAGAGCTGACATACATGCAACATAAAGACACAGCAGCTACATGGTAAGCAGCCATGGCAGCTACATGGTGGCAGGCTAAATATTTACATAATGTTCAAACTAATATTTATTTTTTTCACACTGTTCTTTTTCACCCGCTGTCTGAAATATACAATTCTAGTGACTGTCTCTTTAAGGCCCTCCCGAAAAAGCCCAGTCTGCTCTAACAGTGTTTCCAGGTATTCTGCATCTCAGCATCTCTGCACCATAATTGCAGCTATGGACTGGATGTAATCAAGTGTAGCAGCTGTTCTTACTGTTAAGAATCATCAATAAACACAACTGTACATGTCTTAGCAGAAATATGATCTGAAATTAGGAAGAATTAACATTGGCAACTGAGATTAGGCTACATGTTTCCTTTATATTAGCATGTAGCTACATGTAGCAAGGTACTTTCCAGGGAAATAAATGAGTGTCGCGGCAACTTCAAAAAGTGAAAAATCTTGAAAAGTTTCTAAACCAAAATCTTCATAAGCGAACGTGTTAGCGCAGAATTATGATTTGTATTCAGGTAACGATTAACAACATCTGCAACGACAATTACTTAAAAAAGACTTAAAAATTATATTAGCATGTAGTTACATGTAGCAAAATACTTGCAGCCGAGGAATGACTGTAAAAAAAATCGCCTATAAAAGCCTCTAAACCAAAATCACAACTGGATGTACCAGCAGGAATATGATCTGAAATCTGGGAGAAATACATATCTGCAACCAAGATTACATGTTCCCCTTGATGTTTGCAGGTAGTTACATGTAGCAGTGTAGGCTACGTTATATAAACATTTGCAATTCCATGCATGGAGCAAATGATCTCATTGAGAAATTTGTTAGGAGGCGATATCAGCTTGTCTTGAAAGAAGAAAAACTGCTGGAATCAGTGTATTCAGAGCTCAATCCTAAAATTATTGCTCACAGGTTTTACTTTTACATACATGTACCTCATCATTTGAAACTCTAGGCCATGTTTAATGTGAACATCCGACATTTTAACACTATATATGAGACAGAAAATGAGGGAAATCAAAATAGGCCCCTTTTACAGGAAAGCCAAAGTAATTTAGCATGATATTCTGGTGAATCAAATTTTCATGGCAATCCATTAAATAGCTGTTAAATTAGTCTGGAACAAAGTGGTGGATCACCCAACATTATCATCTGTAAAGCCATGACACTAGCATGGCTAAAAGGGAGAAGCAGCCACCAGCTGTTTTCCCAGCTTAAGTTTTACACATCTATCAATTTAAGTCACAGTCACAAGACACCAGTTTAGGATTAAACATGTTTAATGCTCATGCTTGGGGCTGTAGGCCTCATTAGTTATGGAATTGTTAATATAAGCATTGTGTTGAATTCCTTCCATAAACACAGATTAACAGCTTTCCTTTTAATGGTCACCTAATATGGTGCTCGAGGCACATTGTACCGTGTCTGCCAGCTGTGGCTGCCAATATTATCCTTCTAAAAATATACATTAATTTAGGAATTAAAATGTAAGAAAAGTAATCGACAAGAATTCTCACTGGTGATGAGGTTTTGGACTGATCCAAAATGGGAAAGATTGGCTGCTTTCCTCTGTTTTATTATGTTATAAATTAATTCCTTGGGTTTTTGGCCTAAGGTTTAACATCATCAACTTGGGCACCAAAAAATGATGTCATGATTCTCAGTGTTTTATAGAGTGCCTGAATTATTACTCACTGCTATTGGGTTTTAGTATGCCTCTGCACTTTGGTTTGACACATTATGTTCCCGGGTTGTCTGTTGGGCCCATTATTAGGGAGGTATCTCAAGAACACCTTGAGGGAATTTCTTCAAATTTGGCAAAAATGTCCACTTCGACTCAAATATGAACTGATTAGATTTTGGTTGTCATAGGTGTAAGTTTAAGGTTACTGTGACCATGTCCTTCTCATTCTTGTGAATGTAATATCTCAAGAGCACCATGAGGGAATTTTCTTTGAAATTTGGCCCAAATTTTTTCTTTGACTCCAGGATGAACTGATTAGACTTTTGGTAGTGTAAGGTAAAGGACAATGTGACGCTGCATCCGTCTTAATCTTGCTGAAGAGATATCTCAAGATCATCTTGAGGAAATGTCTTCAAATTTTGCACCAACATTCATTTGGACTCAATGAAGTGATAAGGCTTTGGTGGTCAAGAGGTCATTTGCAGGTATCTTGTTGTTTCATATGATTGTTGAGCTGCAGACAAATGTCCACCCTGGTGGACAATGGAGAGCTGTTCTATTGAAAAACAGAATGAGTAATGGTAAAAATAAACTTTATTTGCACCCGTAGAATAAACAAAGGTAACCAGTTTCATACTTCTGTGATGTCTCAGTAATTTCTCTTGTATGTCGACTCCGTAAGCTACTTCCTGGGACTTTTTTAAAGAATTCATGTGCAGCTGTTGGCGACAGCTTAAGACAAAAGAGCAGTTTGATAGAGCCTAAGAGAAACCACAGGGATGCAGTGATGGAGCATCTTGTGGATGGGTATTTTAAGGTTGTGTTGGTATTGAAATTATAGTACTCTGAATGCACTCCTCCCCAGTTTGGTGTCTCTTTCTCGTCCTTGGTGCAGTTCAAGTGCACCAGTCACATGCAATACATCATGTCTCCTGACCGCCATGACCCAAAACCTTGAACCCACTTTTAGCACGTTGTTTTTCTTGCCCACAGAGCAGAAATTAATCTTGTTATTTGTCCAAATTAGCTTTCAAAGTGCCACAGCATAAAGTTAAAAGCATGATTGGCTAACACCTGTCTATAAAAGATGATATTTTTAATCATAATTTTTTCAGAAAAACACTCGGTCAACAGCAAAGAAAGGGGGATAGACAGACATTATGGGGTTAAGATAGAGATTAAATTAAGTTGAATTAATTGTGAAAGAAAACAAAGGGAGCAGAGACAAGAAAGATGGAAAGATCTGCTAATGGATGAGACAGAGGGATAGAATTGATGGAAAAAGATAGAGCCTGGGAGTGGCTGCAGCACAGATATAAATAGTGGGGCGGCTAAGTGGTTTGAGGCAAAGCGGCGGTTTCGTCACAGTCATGACAAAGGATGATGTTGCGCCAGTGTAGACATAATGCCTCATGGACTACTACGGGCAAAAGTTGTGTTTTTGCAGTTTCTACCTTGCGATGGCAAAGATTCAGAAAGCAGGACATTGGACATGCACAGCTTTTTAATTTCCCATGATGATTTTTGGGAAATCACTCAGATTCAGCTGATCAGTATGTAATTAAAGTTGGAGGAATGGTGCCTATCACCATTCTGTTCTGGCATTTTAAAATTGCAAAGTGCTTCAAATTCACTTTCTCATCAGTACTTTGACAGTTTTCTACACTAGAACTATTTGGGTATTTTGTTAATCCTTTTTGTATATTTGCACTGTATAGTTTGATTCACCATTATAGGCTTTTACAGAGAAAACAAGGTGTATTTGGGGCTTTTTTGGAGCTTTCAAACATCACATGATGCTAATCAGCAGATGGAGTTGGCTCAGTTGACACAGAATTATAGATGTTTAAATTTCCAAAGGACTTCTTGTGCATGTTATCAGCCTTGAAGAGCAAGTAAAAGTAAAACGAGTAAAATGTGCAGAAATGCTACTAAATGGATAATTGTAATTCTTCTCGTACGGTTTCCAAGGTCAAGAATGAAATTCTAATTTAATCTTAAGACTTTATTTTGTACTGTTTCACACCAACCATGCATATTTATTTTACTGGCGCTCAGTGTTTCCTGTGGCTTATGAGTGTGAACGCTTGAAAGCTGCTTGATTCATTTTGGCCTTTATTTTCAAACCTGGCTGATGTTGCATGCGATTTCTCCAATGTAATAGCTAATTAGTAACTTAATCTGTCATCTACATGCCTGCCATTCATCTCCACCACATAATATCCCATCTAGTCTGGGACTTCAGTCCAACAATCATCCTGTTGAGAGCATATTTTTATACCTACTAACTTAGCAGGATTCACATGTTTATTATTGAAAATAAAACTTTTGAAACAAATCTTTTTTTTTTATCCAAAACTGAATCAACAGAGTACTGCTTTTCCATGTTCTGCTATATTCCTGCTATTGTACAAATCTTTGCATCAAAATATGACTTCAAATAGGGTTCTTCTTTATCTGCGATCACTGCATCTTTTAGATTAATATTGTGTCATGACTTAAGTATTGTCACAATTTTGCATTGTGGGCCCCACACTCAACCATATTCATATTCTCTAGACTGCATTCAGGGAAGTTTTTCCCAGGATGCTGCTGGATGCAGTGGCAGGACAGCTATGACTGTTGGTCGAGGTAGCGCTTGATCTGATGCCGTTTTAAAACCTATTTTAAACTGAAATATTACAGTCTATCATTGACATGTAATTGTGGGAAGCCAAAATCCTGATTGTGATACTTTCACTTCAGTCATGACTTTAGATGGAAAATAAACTTTTAAATTCAATGAGAATGTTTAGTTCTACACTTATTTCCCTTTTATGAATAGCTTTTGTAAGAGGGGTTTTGTTAGGACTACATTCTTTGCCTTAGCATTCTTAGTTATAAAACTTCTCACAGGAGGAGTCCTTGTCATATTTTTTCCTATTTTCATGCTTCTCACACTTCTCACGTTGTAACCTTCCTCTTCTTATGTCTCACTCTTTTCAATCTCCTGGGTTATTTTCTTCGACCAAAGGAGAAAAAAAAATCCAACTTGTGTTAAAAGACTGAAGACAAGCAGCTCTCCAATGGCCAAATACATGCATGATTTCTGTCTCACACACTCTTCCCCACACACTAACTCCCATTAGGTGTACAGGCAGAACACCAAGTCGACAGGGCTGCCATACAAAATGGCATCGCCTGCTTGGAACTGATCCCGCTGCTCACCAGCTGACTCTATGTTTAGACTGCTTATATTCATGTGTGCATTGACCTGTCATCCTAGGTTGGCTGATCATGTGTGCGTGTATACATTTCCTGCTCCTTTTAAAAAAAACTACCCATCCGCGCCTCTGTGTGTTTGCTCTCCGACAGCAGAGAACAATGATGAATGTGTTCTTCAGGGCTGCTTAGCCAAATGCTTCTAAATGTGTGTGTGTGTGTGTGTGTGTGTGAGTGCTTATCAATCTTGCACCCTTAATGATTGTTTTGCCTCCACTGAGAACATATAATGATTGGTATTCAGTTTGGCTTCTGGTGAGTGTGTCTGTGTCTGTCTGTCTGTCTGTCTGTCTGTGTGTGTGTGTGTGTGTGTGTGTGTGTGTGTGTGTGTGTGTGCATGTGATGTGTATTGTAGCATTTTATTTGCAAATTTATGTACATATCTTTTATGCATACCTGTGGTTAGGTCACAAGTAAGACATATTACTATATGAGCCCACATTATGCTAATGCAGTTCTAATGTGCAATGTGTATTGTGGGTGTGTGTATGTGTGTGTATGTGTTCTAAGGGTTTAAGCACAAAACATTTTTTCTAGCTGTGATTGTTTGCAAAATAAATTTGAGCCTGTAACAATATGATATTTTACTTTTTCAACCTTAGTTATTGTGCAGCATTCCACATTTCAAGATGCACAGTTTCAGGATGTAGCATTGCTAGTCTGAACAGATACTGTACAGAGCTTACAAGCAGCAGTGTGCTGCTGAGAGTAGCTGGAATCAAAGCCCTTTCCTGCAGGCTGCTCTCTGTCTGTCCACAAACAGGTACACAAGGCAGCAGACGTTGCTCATCTTCATTACATTTGGCAGTTTGAAGTTTACCCAAACTGTAAAAAGCTTCTGCGGTGAATTTATTCACATCCCCTGTGTTTCTGTAGATCCACATTTTTATTTTATCTCACAAGCAAAAACCCTGAGCACCCTGGTGTATAAGGCTGGGTATTGAACTTTGATATTTGTATGGCACCAACTGAATTGCTTTGATACTACTGTGTATCAGAACTCGTCATTCGGTACAAAATTTCAAAACCTAAAGAGCAAATGTCATCTGAGTCAGTGAGACAATAAGGATGGAGTACGCTTGTACCAAGATTGGTGCAGGAATGAGTCCTAAAATCCAGAAATGGGTTTGTATTTCTGCACTTCTGGTTACCTTGTCTCAAAGTCAATTGGCTTTTTTTGAAGGAGTTTTTGGTTTAAGTGCCTGAAATAAGGCCTGAAGCTGAAAAGCAGTCACATTTTGTTCTATGACATAAAATGCAAGTAAATACCTCACTCTTTATTGAGAGGCTTTTATGTTTCTTACAAAAGGCCTAGTTTGGTGGTAAAGTTGGAGTCATGCAACCATGGCGTTCTTTATAGCCTAATTTTAGCTTGTTTCCTCTGGTGATTACATTTATGCTTCAGAAATCATTAATGTGATGTTCATTTGTGAAGATTAATTTGCTGAACAAAAAGTGTGTTATACATCTTTCATTTGCCACAGAGTTTATTTTTGGTGTCAACCTGAAATGTGATGTAACAATCCCTTTTCTTCCAAGTTGACCAGAAAAATAGGTGGGTTTCCATCACAGATTTCTGCAAAGCTTTAGTGACATTTTCGAAATGTCGATAAAACACAATTGCGAGAAGACTGCGTTTCCATTGAGGGATGTTGTGCGACTTCAACATTTTTAGAGTTATGCGATAGAGTAACACCTCTTGTAGCGCCTGCTGCAAAAAGCATTTATTTGTGTTGTAGTATGCATGTCATTGTCTTTTGGTTAATATGGATTCCATAAAATTTGTGTTGAAAAAACTATTGTTTGTTTATGAATATGGAAGTCATCCTGTATTGGCATTTTTGAATTATACCGAGTTGTGCTGGTGTTTGCAGATATTTGTTTCTGTATTCATAATCATGTCTAATTTGTATTCATACCTGTAAGTTGTTTATGTATCTAAGCTCACCTTGTCCCGAACTTGTCGGAAACCTCTTACTCAGGTCATTTCAAGTTAATTATAATTGGAGTCTTAGTGAAGTGAGAGATATAAGCAGATGCTGTCTGCTCGGAGCCTGATTGGATATTTCTGCCTGCAAGAAAGACATAAATGAGACTCAGTATTTGAGTCCAGTATCGCTCCATTATCTCGCACTCTGCCACTCTCTGTTTTTTCTCTCAATTTCCACTTATTCTCTTTTTTTTTTATTTTAATGCGACCTTCTCTCATATCATTTCTCTTCCTCTTTTCTTTTTCTATCTCACACACATTTATCCCTTTATCTTTTTCAGGGCCGATCAGTCACCCACCTCTCATATAGATCCCTCTCAGACATAGTTTGCACTCGTTCACCCTCACTTTCTTTAACACACACCCATGAAAAACTCCCTCAAACATGCTACACCCTCCGCACTCACACACACACACACACACACACACACACACATATCACACTCCCCTTCGGTGCTTTCACACTACGGTCCTCTTCTCATTCTCCAAACTGAATTACCCTGAAAGTGAGGCCAGGGCAGACCCATTACCAACACATAATTACATTCATTTAAGCTTCAGCTTCAGCTTCAGCTAAATCCTCTGGTTGTCATCTCTCCTCCATCTCCCTTTTGAGCCCGTGACTTTATCTTTTGTTCCTTTCCTTAGCACTTGTTGTCCTTTGCACTAATTGAAATTTCCACTTCGTTGAGATAGAAATAATTATGGCAACATGAATATCGACTTGTTTGCTTCGTTTATGTAACTGTCTAAGCCAGTGGTTCCCTACTGCTCCAGCCACGGGGTCCAGATTTCTCTTAGTCATTAGCTCAAGGTCCACACATTAGATAAAAAAGCAAATTTTTCAGTCTCAGTTTTATTTAGAACACAATGAAATAAAATATATTGCAAGAATTAAGAGAAAATGTACTTCAAAATAAAAGCTCTGTGGCAGACATACTATAAATAAACATTTATTAGTCCCTTGGGGTCCATTCAGAATGGACTACTTTTGGACCGTTACCCACCAATTGGGAGTCACTGGTCTACAATGTTTTGTAGAGCTCCAGGTTTGTAAGAGGAGCTGCACCACATGAGTTGCATATAAAGTGAGTAATGCATTATAATGACATAATGCAATGTTGTGACACATTCAGCTGGTTTCAGAATCTCTGATAAGCAAAACCAGACTGTCAGGGAGTATTCAGAAAGCTTGTCGGACCATACAGAGGATTAGATGAGATGATGCTGCGGTAGCCACTTCAGAAAAGAAATAGATTAAGAGTGGCAAACCATCAGTTGGTCCAGTGAATTACAGCCTCTGCTGGAGATGGTTCAGTGAACCTGACTCTAACAGTTACTGCAGAAGCCTGTGGGCTGCTGAGATGAGGTGTAACAGGATGTGTGAAGCGTCAATGCAGAGCTGGAAAACCAGCATGCTTTGAGAAACAAGTTAGAATAAGTCTAAATGTCACACTGACAAAAGCTATGTTGCGGTAGAAAGGCAGTATGGCAAAGTTACAACCAGGTTCATGTGATAATTAGGTATGCAGCGATTTAATACACCAGATTGCTATTGGTCCCAAAATATGTTTGGAGTGAATTACACGTTGGCCACGAATTGGCAGTTCAGGTGACTTGCCTGCATGTTGGGTCTGGCTTTTTCTTTGCTTCCTGGCTGATAAAAAGACCAGGAATCGCTGGATAAAACACATCAGGTGAAATAACGTTACATTTGTGCATGCAACATAGCTGTTACCTAGCTAGCTAGCTGGCGTAGGTTACGTATATCGTGTGAGATCAGAGATGTAGTTCAATTGGCAGTTTCACACAAAACTAAACAGTACTGCAATAAACTGCAACTTTCTTGACTTACAACAGTTATTTGTCTCTCGCTGTTGACTACCAAATATATTTTTTCATCATGTCATACTGTCAAGGTTAAGGCAAAAAGCAGTTAAAATGCTTTCATCCTGTGACAGGTGATCTCTTTCTGGATTAAATTCATATTACATTAATGGAGGCTATGTTTATTTAACTACAAAAAATGTCTCAATGACAACACCAATCAAAGCTTTGTGGCTAAAATCGAAGGCGATTGTGACTGTTTGGTTCCTGCTCAGTCAATGACGGTTTTTGGGATTGCCTTTGTCATTTTGTCTTGGCTACAAGTGAGTGGTTGAGCGAATGAGTGTAGAGGTGATTGCAGGGGGCTGATTGTGGCAGCCGGACAGCTACAGATTTAGAGGCCAACTTTCCCGATTCCTGTCCTCCCAATGTCAAACTCTGCTCTGCCCTTTATGCCCTGTCTGTGTAGACTTCTCTACCCTAATCATCCTGTCTACCAAAGTGCCCAGTCTATTGAAAAACTAATAAAATAAGTCCAAAACAATAAATTTAGCATTTTATTTAAGCCAAATTTAGCCCAAGGTGGATGTTGGTTTTTAGATCACATAGCTCATTTGCAGCAAACCAACAAACATTGAGACATTGAATGGCCACCTTTTAAAGGGATACTTTGCAGACTTTCAACCAGCTTTATACCAAACAATGTTGGTAGTATGTGTAGATAAACGGTGGCAGACTTTCCAACATCTTTCAAAAGTCTTTGTGTCTTTCTGCTGCAGAGACAGCCTAGTGTTGTGTGTGGACCTTCTTTATGTCAGCGAAGAACTTCTTTCAGTATCAAATCAAGATGTCCCAATATGCTGTAAAAATTACTTATTTAACAACCTGAAAAATGTCTTTTTACCTTGAACATCTCAACCAAATCCCAACCTTGTTGTGATTGTCTCTTCAGTGTCTTTATAATTACATTATGCTTGGTTGTTATTGCCCAAGAAACAACAGTTAACATCCCATACTTTACCAGAATGTAGCTTATCTTCTTTGGGTGCTATCATTTAGACTAATATATGACACCTTATATATTCATTTTGTCAGAAGTTCAAGAAGAAAATCCCAATTGTTAGAGTCAGATAAGACAGTTTTCTTTCATTACCTATGTTGAAGTTGCCTTTGAGCGAGGCACTTCAGCTTTTCTAGTGTTTCTAGTTGCATAAATGCACACATTTGCATTTAATGTATGTGTGTCACGTTGCTTCAGGCCAATGCTGAAAATCCGAATATATTCATAGTCAACCTGCCTGGTTAAAAGGTTGAAAACAGTGTCACTTGTCCTCCACAGAGATGTAGAAACATGGTCATTTCCCACATTTTCCAGCAGGTATTATTCAGTTCAATTCAGCTGTTGGAGCAAAATGACACACAGAAGAGCAACCTCTTGTGCAGCTATCCCACACAAATAGCTCCCCTCTTGTCTTCTCTCTGCATCCTGTTTCCACTCCACACCTCTCTCCCACCCGTCCTCCTCTCCATGTTGTAATAATAGCACAGTTACCTTCAAGAGAACAATTACACCAATTACCCCGAGAGGAGAAATTAGCATTATTCACTAATATAGCTGCACAGACACAATGGTATAGTTAGGGTTAGAATAGCTATATATAGTGATTATCAGATGGCAGCTAAGGCTTTAAAGCTGGAGTCCAAAAGTTTGGTGAAATTACATATCGTCTATTACATAGGTTGGAAGAAATAGTCATATTCTGTAAGTACATATAGCAGTATTGTATTATAAGAAACCGTTTTTGGGAAATACATACTTTTTACCGCCAACAGCAGTTAGCTTAGCTTAGCATAAATGAAATGAAAGTCATGGAAGTGTGTAAAAACACAACAAATTTGTTCAAATCATCATCTCTGGTATACATTCACTGTTAATGTAGAAAACAATATTTACACCTTCTCCCAGACATGTATACTGTTGCTGTATGACAAATTAGAAATATACAAACAACATGCTAATGATTTCCCAGGATGTTAAAGAAAACTGTGTGAGGCCTATTCCAGGTCTGTGAGCGTGCACATATGCTCGTGATCTAAAGATATAACCTGTGTGTTTTGTGAACAGGTGAAGTGTTCCACTGAGTAACCGGCTCATGTCCTCTCCGTCTCTGCACAGCAATATATCTTCCGCCTCCTACCAGAATTCCTAATTACTCCAAGCCACTCGGGAGGTGACAACACATCAGTTAGACACACACAAATGCCAACACAAGAACGGACACAAACACCAAACACTGTGAAGGAAAAAGGCTTCCAGAGAGATGGTGAGATCACCTCAGGAAACGGTTGGATGAACTTACGAGTTTGAGAGATGAACAAAAGAGGCGTCATGATTACGACTTTGACATTGTGCTGGTTTCAAACAGCTGGTACGTAATCAACCTCCTGGATGAAAGCTACCATCCAAGCAGCCAAACAGACCATAGTTTCAACTCCAAGAAGGTTGCCATGACAACAACAGCATCCCCTGTGCCTCATACTCTGGACCATTGTCAGTCTGAGTAGCCCTTTTAAAAAGAAAAAAAAAATCAATCCATCCTTGGCATCTTGTCTTTCCTCTTTGTTTTATATTCATTGAAAAGTGGGGGGTGCTATTTTTTGTGCCAAGGTTTTTTTTTTCTTTATCGGCAGCATCAAATTCCTTTGTCCCGGATGACTGTTGACTTTATTTGGACTTGACGGTCTGAGAGATATTATTTGTTTGTGCGTTCCCAGTATCACTCTGTTATTTTCGGGAGGCTTAAGCAAGTTGTCACTCTGGCTGCGTTGCTAAGCTGTCCATGACAAGCTCTGAATAATGATGGAGGGGGTGGCATTTGAGAAAGGACATGGAAAAGAAAGGAGTGGAGAGTCGGGGATAAGTCACAGCAAGCAGAAACTATTTGGTGAGAACTGAAGCAGCAGAAGACTGAGTACTGATGGTGTTGTGCGGAATAATGATCTTAACTACTTACACTCAAACAACGAAAATACTCAGAACTTTGTCGATGCAGACTATTTTAATGTCCACCACAGTGAAAATGTGTGACTTTAGTTTTAAAAAAGTTGCAAAAGCCACTTGATCAGGTATTTATACTTGGTACAAATCCATACACATGTTATATAGGTTTTAATACTATTCAGGTTTTTACAATAGTTTCTGTTTATTTATGCGTACGATGAGGAGTCTGCAGGTGTGGATCATCATAAGTTTTGGTTGAATTAACCTCAGTGGGTCGGGCTAAAAGTAACATTAGGCAGCATTCACATGTTGTCATCTGTAATATTTCAGGACTAAAGCCTGATTTATGCCAGAGCGCTCGACACTTTTGATAAGTGTGCTCGACAGATGCCTGCCTACATGGTCCCCCGAGATTCCCTGCCTTTTTATATAGTCAGACTCTATATCTGTTGCGTTTAGTAAAGAGTCATCTGCCCAGAGTCAGCTGTTGAAATCACACAAATATCACACTGTATATGTATTCTTTTTTTTAATTCATTAATCATATCTACATTGATTGATCAGCTCCCAGTCTGTCCGTGAGCGGCAGATTCCCCTCACTCGCCACACGGGCTGGGAAATAAAATCACAGAATGCTAACAGACGGCTGCTTTTGTGGACAGAGATGCTGAATACAGGTTGGAGGTAGTGTAGAAAAATTACTATGTTAATGGTTAATAACACTACCAATAACAATGGCCTTACTTTAAACTTAAATGCTAATTTAGGATGCTCACAATGACAATACAGACATGCTAAACTAAGATGGTGTACATTGTATGCTTAACATTTCCATGTAAGCATGCTGAAAGGCTAATTAGCACTAAACAAAAAGTAAAGCTGAGCCATAGATGTCATAAGTTTTGCAGGTATTTGATGATAAATTGACCTTTACCTGACGATGGCGCTGAAGGAAAAATGAGAAAATCCCCACAGTCATTAGGATTCTTCATCTGGATATGTGTATCAAATTTGATCACAATCCATGAAGTAGTTGTTGCAACATTTTAGTAACAAACCAAACTGTGAATCTCATACTGATGTAAGAAAATGAGTGAGGGTTTCACCAAAGTAATTAGGATTCATCCTCTGGAAACCATAAATATATCTGTACAAAATGTCATGATTATCCATTGAATAAATGTTTCAGTCTGGACCAAAGAGATTGATGGACTGACCTGGTCAGGTTAACTCTTCAGCCTCGCACTTTAAACTATAAGTACACTTACATACTGTATAGCTACCATATCAAGGTAAAGTAGTTCGTTTTCATTTACTGTACATTTTCTGATAACATTTTTAACAAACTATTTTGACAGTCAGTCATGTTTGTATTATTTAACTTGTGCTCCAAATATCTGCCCACTGGATTTTAATTAAAGATTAACGCCTACATGTTTTTGCCTTGAGAGCAGCTCTGGTTTAATTTAGCAACTTCAGTCAGCAGAGACAGCAAAACTTGAATGAACTGATGATCTGACTTTGAAGAGATGATACTCAAAACAAAGTTAAATTGAACATTGACATAAAGAAGATCCAGCAAAACCACATGAGTAAGATCTCAGTGCAACATGAATAAGAACAGAGTGGATGTCAAGCTTCAAGTGGACTTTCTTTTCCTTGATTTACTGAGTTAGATAAGTGCTACTCATGCTTTGTCAGTCGAATTAAATTAACACACACAAAGCAGCTTTTGGGAAACTGAGCCAAGATTTAGAGTTTGCAGTGTCAGATGGACATCACTGATTACAGCAGCTCCTATATCACACAGACCAAAGTCAGCACGATCCAAGTTCTCCATTAATGTGGAGCTGATTTCACTCACTCAGTCGGTCTAAAACCTCAACTCATTTAAAACATAGAGCGAGAAATGATGTTGAGGTTGCAGTGGAATTCATGTAGCAAAGCTGATACATAAAATGGTATAAAGGACTCAGTTCTGGTTTTAAATAGGATTGCCTGAGTTAACAATGTTTGTCTTAAAAGTTTCAACAAAGTGAAACTGTGAAGTTATTTTTCCAAGTCTCCAATAGTACTGTATTTGGACAAAATGTGGCATTTAGGAAAAATCAGGGGGAATCATCAGGATTCATTCTCTGGGGACTGACCTGACTTTGACCTGCCAGTGGCGTTAGAAGAGCAGACAGGGAATCGCCAAAGTCAGTAAGGTGTATCCTCTTGTGGCATATAAAGAAGCTAAGCCAACTTTCCAAATCGCCTTTTTTCTTGCAGGGTTTCAGAAACACCAACAGTGGATGATGAGAGAGAGGCAGTGAGTATCAACTTAACTTTTTACACCCTTTTTCTTCTTCCATTATTAAGTATTTCGTTGTTTTAAACAAACAATAAGAAAAAAGACTGCAGTCAGAAGGGACCCCATGTAACTGGTTTCAGGCAGCCAGCAGGGCCTTAGAGTGCAACATTATCCAAAACATTCACCCTCTCCACATGGTCTGGGGAAGAGAGCAAATCAAAGCATTCACAAAAGCACTTACAGGATACACGCACCAAAAACAGAGGTCCACTCTCACGACTCAACTGTTTTGATAACAGGTGAGAAACAGAAACTGTGATTGGACTCTGATACTTTCAATGTTAAAACTTTAGACTCAATGCAGTGTAAGTTAAGTTATTGTTACGGCAATATTTTAAAGCCAAAATTGAATAAATTCAATATGTCTTGGCTTTTAAAAACACTTGTTACAAAGATTTGATTTAACTAATTTTTAATATTTTCCCCTTAAACCTAGTTTAAAAAAATACACTGGTGACTATTTGGAGATATTATTGCTGATTTGATTTCTTGAAGAATTTATATTAATATTGCAAATCAAGATAGATGGAGGAGATGAATCAAACAGATGCCCCCGTTTAATTTGATCAATATTTGATTATTTTGCTGGGGTCCAGAGGATCTATTAATCTCTGCAGCACTGTAGAAAGAAATGCAACAGGGGAAAAAGTTGCCAGTCATTTCAATAAAATACTAAATAATAAAAATGACTACAAGGGCCCCATTTAAATGATCTATAGTGCATGGTTTTAAGTGCATGGTGCAAGTGCATGTAGGGCATGTCAAAGTCTACTTTTGCTCCCTAAATGGCGCATAATTAGGGCAAAAGTAAGGTGCCAGGGTATTTAGTCTCAATAAAAATAGATGTATGCTGGGTGTGACATGAGTTCAAACAATCAGAGCGTTATTTTCCATTGCCTCTAAAGCCAGGTGTGCTTGCACCTGCTGCCTCGAAATAGCAACGCATCAACAATGCATCTGACCAGACCTCATTTTAAGACCTACATGCCCATTGGCCCCCTAAATGGGTGCAAGTTCTTTTGCTGCTTAAACACATGAAAATGACAGCTTCATGGGATTGAAACAAGCAAGGACAATAGTGCTGTGTTGTGTGATAGTTCTCACCTCAAATAAAAAAAATACTATATCGTATTAACACTGATTGATTACAATTAGCTTTGTACAAACCCTCTAGTTGGACATGTCTGATATTGTCCCTCAAAGCTTGAGATAGCATTTGTGAAAAAAGTAGTAGTAGTTGGTGTATTCCCGCTGAAAATATGACACAATTAAGTACAATCAAAGATGTTTATAGTGTTATGTAGATAGCATATATTGTCCCACAGTGCATTGCAAAACCAAACTGTAAGCACTACTTACTGCAGGAAATAATCACAATTGTAAACAGTGCGAAGTTCAAGGAAGAAAGCACATTTTACTTGTTAAGCAGTATTTTTTTTCACAGTTTTATTGATGTTAGATCAAAAATAGTATAATGTCCTATGAATGCAATAACTTTGACGCAGCAATTTGTTTTTTTGGTTTATGGCTTTAGCCAATAGGTGCTGAACTATATATAATTATGTTGCAACATCATGTTTCCTGGAAACCCTTCCAAGGTTGAAAAATGCAGGGAAATATGGGTGCTTTTGCTAGTTCTGGCAAATATGACATAAAGGCCCCACAAATTTGCATTATAATGTCTTTGCATGTCCATGGAACATCTTCTACTTGATATACATGTGAGGATTTGATGTCTTGCACACCATGTTTCAGTGTGCAGCTCCACTCTGGAAGTTTTTTTTCATGCATCAGTGTTTGCAAACTCGTGCTCTTACAAAGACATGTATACAAGCGTCATTACAGCTCGAAATGTTCGTGATCTACAAGCAAATACAAACATCAAACCACATTCAGCGGCAAATCCCATCTTAATGCTGTATTTAGCGCTTGGCAGTGATAGTAAGCTAAAATCCAGAGCTAATGTCGTTTAAGGCCATTATGTGTAGATGAATGTGGATATTTCAGAGTGCGGTGTAAATGAAGACAAAGCCCACACTGTAAACCCACTGGGACAGACACATCTCCTCTGTCTGCCAACTAGCCCACTGATACAGATAGCACAGGGATAAAGAGACAAACAGGAAACTATTTTGTGCAAAGAGGATAAGAGCTTCTGTCCTATTATGCTGAAATGGCAAAGCTATTTGGCCCTTAAGAGCTCTGCGATGTGGTAGACTGCAACAACAATTTTCAGCTGAATTCAAAAGCATAACCATATCTATATCCAGATAACTACTGTGGAGTAGATAAGAGCACCATGTTAAATGTTGGGAGCGCTTTTCATGTCTGAAATTGTTTCTAATGAAAATAATATAGGTGCAGTTATAGAAACTGCAGAGGTAAGAGTAAAAAGTTCATTTTGGGAGCAAGAAGACCTGTTAGAAAAGTCAGATCTTATCAGTTTCAATGTCATTAGCAGCATCTGTCAGCTATAAAAGTTTTGCGGCAATTAGCTCTTTGACACGTCTTCGAAAACTCACTTATCAGATAGCTTAGAGTTTCAGAGAGGCCAAGGAAGTCCCACACTGACAGCAGACACAGAGAGAACGAGTCAAAAGTCAAAGGGTATTTATTTGAGAGTCACTTAGTGGAGTGGAGGGATTAGAGGTAAATGGAGGAGGTCAGCAGGAGTGGGATGCACAGGAGACCAGAATGGGCTTGTTGAGCGAGGACTAGAGGCAGCTGAAAAGTAATGGATGGAGACGGGTGAGTACAGACTGGCTGTGGACGACAGGAGGAAGACTGGCAGGCTGAGAGTGAGATTCTTCAGGAAACTGGTGGGCTAAGGCAGGATGTTGGCACAGCGCAGCATGTGAACTGGAGAGGACTGGATAACCGGATGCACAGTCAAATTGTCAGGCAGAAAAAAAGGAAATGTTTTTGGCAGACAGGCTCACGGTTGAGACAGCAAAGCAACTTGATGAGATGAGAAGAGGTGGGTGAAGATGCTGTCTTTAAAAATGTGGAAGAACAGGGAGCAGCTGGGGAGTTACGGAGACAATGGACATCAGCTGGTGTGATCGGGTAGACTCTGAAGCTGAGAACAAAAGGCCAAACACACCGGCATTGAAAACAGCTCTATTGCAGAGTGAAACACATCCAGTTTAATCTGCTAAAGTGCAGTTGACCAGTGGACATTTTTCACAGCAGACATTTGGACTTGTCTTAGTAGGAAAGCACAGATGAAATTAAAAACAGGATACTGGCTCAGTCAATTATTTTAAGTGTACTATTGAACTGTTAGCCTGCATGCACAATACCGGGGCCTCCCCTAGAGCTCAACATACAAGGTATGATTTGAGCCTCTTTATGACCCAACTTTAGATCGCTAAATGAGGGCAACTGTATGATCTGATCGTCATATCAATAGTTGATTGGGCCATGATCAATCTTCGCTCCCCCCTGTCGTTTTGCAACTCAAAAATTTGGTCAGAAACTGGCAGAAATTGTTGTGTATGCCTAGCTTAACTGGATAAATGGACGCCTAAGGCCTAAATCAGCTATTGTAATTGTTATGCATACTTAAAGCATATTCAGGCAGTGAAACCAGATATTAACAAAAGTGCAAATCTTTTTTATTGGCTGAACCGATTGCTTTAATGTTAGGGTTATTTGGTTTCGCCACTGGTGTGCTGTCAGTTGTTGGAGACGTAACTGTCAAACATTTGCAATTACAATTCTAGAAAGTAATGAGGAAGTTTTCCCTCTTGACTTTTTGTAATACTGTCTGTGTAATATGATGTGAACATGCCATAAGTCATGACATCAAGAAACAGATGCACAAGAATATTACTCTGAATTTCAATGGAAACAAAGCAGATCATACACCAAAACGATGAAGTGCTGTTTTAAAGAGGAGCAACACTGAGAAGTGGAAATGAATCATTTTGTATAAGCTTGTATGAACCACCTTGGTAATACCATATTATACACTGATTGTGTCGTTCTGTACTCATGTGGCTTTATTCTCCACCATGTGTTCCAAAATGTCATTGTGTTATATCTGCAGTGAAGATGGAGGCGTACTATAGCATTGTGGCTTTATGACACTTTGCTGCATCACATTTTATTTGGACGACAACAGCAGTGAGCAATTCACACCAGAGTATAGGCCATGAAGTTGTAACCGGCTTGGCGTCTGCATGTAGCAGTTTGTGTCATTTTTATGACTGCAACAGTTGTGATGAAAAAGTGTCATAAACCAGCAAGACCACCGTATAAAAGTGATTAAATTCCCTCCTTTCTGAAATGATGCAGAGACCCCATCAAAAATGTTTTATCAACCCTGAAGAAATAATTACCAGCATTCATCAGCTGTTATAAAAGCTTTCTTATAAAGTATCTACATTTTAAGGGATTTAACCAAATTTGTTGTTCTTTTAAACACCATACTGCACTTAAACCTGTTTTTTAAAGTGGCTTTAGAGCAGTCAGCCTTTTGCTCTTGAACGTGATGGATTTATTATTTTTTATTTTTCGGTTATCACCCACCCAGATTCAAATATTGCAGCTTTAAGGCTGTTCAATTTCCTTTATTGCCTTGTGTTGGAGAGTGAAAGATGTGGGAGGGAACTTGTTTTGGGCTGTGCAGTGGCCTGTTAGAGTGAACCTGTTTCGTTTAGTTTGCTGTGTGAGTTTAATGGAGCCCTTGGTGTATAATAACGTCTTGTGTAGCTCAATTGTAAAATGACTTTGCGGATAACAGAGAGCAGAAGGGACAGAGTGACACTGAGGAAAAGAGAGAGTCCTCTGTTATTAGCCCTGCAATCCTCAATGTTTGCTTTTTATAAAGGTAATTTCAGCTGGGATGGCTTCATATGTGCTTTTCTTTCCCTTGTTGACATCAGCATGAACTCGTCCTCGAACATTCACAGATCACTGACGGTCTGGTATATTATACAGATCATTGTCGCTCCTGATGGCCATTACTTTTCCCTTTAGGTATCAACTTGTATATAGTAGCCATAGTGTGTTTGTAATAAGGGACATCGGTCTCAGTTAATTTTGCCTCCAATAACCTGACACCCATTAACCGAAATCTAACCCACACAATAAACAAAGTCAAATACAAGAGGCTTCCTCTCTTAATCTGATGCTCCACGGACTCAGTGAATTTTAGCATCACATTCGAAGTGCTAGTTGGTGAAAATTCATTGAAAGTTTTGTGATGTAAATGTCTTGCCTTTCATTTTTGTTGGCTTTGCTGACAGATATTTTGAGCCACAAACCCCCTTCAGCATTGTTAACTATGCTAATACCACTAACCCTGCTGACTGCTAATGGTGCTAACAGAGCAGTGATAACATTGTTTACAGTGTTAAAGGGGGGTAGACCTGAGGGTGGGCTCAATGTTTCCACAGCAACGCTGTTGGGTAGAGATGGCATCAGTGGTGTTAATCACCAAATATGCAGAGCCGCTAGCTAGCTTCTACCCAACCTAGCTGGTTGCAGTGCAGAGCAGCAAAGACTCACCTTAGCAAACCAGAGACTGGAGGAACAAATTATACTACGGTGCCCGACTTCCTCCTTTGCTCCTGTAATAATTATTAAATACTACGACTGCTAGAGATCACAGCCTAACAATAATCTAACATGTGTTGTAGTTTCTGCTTGAAAAGATACCCATCTGGTCTTATTTTGGAGGAGGAAAGCCTCAATATATATGATTCTAAAATGAGCAATTCTGCAAAATAAGTGCTTTTACTTTTGGTACCTGACTTACCTTTACATGTTCATACTTTTGTACTGTCACTTGGGTAAGAATCTTTTCCTTGTAACAGTGACAGAGTATTTTTACACTGTAGCACTGCTACTTTACTTGTGTAAAAAAAATCTGAGTACTTCTTCCACCACTGCCAGCAGGCATGAATAGGCATTAAATTAATTAACATTCATTTTGAGTCATTTCTTGCCACCTGGCAAACCATCCAATATTTAGTGTCCTCTCTGTATGAGTCTCCACAAACTCTGGAGAAAAACATACTGCATTTAAGCTACTAAAAATTCAATAATTAACCATTTCTGGCTTGACCTCTGTCAAGAGCGCCACATTATATGTTTTAAAGTTGTTGTCTAGACTTTCGGTGTGGCTGCATTACATCAGGGTGAGTAACAGAAAATATTGGGATGAAAAGCAGTTATCTAGACAGGCAGAGGGAGAGGAAGAGTAGTGGAGGTTACTCGGGAGAGAAATAAAGATAGGGAGGCAGGTGGGAGGGAGAGAAAAGACAGACAAGGAGAGGGACAGGAGACAAGTGCAACAAGACACAGTGAAGCAGGTGGGGGGGCAGAGGAGGGAGCGAGAGAGAGAGACGGCATTCGATTTTAATGAAGCCCTCAGTGCATCACACTATCTGATAAGGTGACAATCCAGAGCCAACGAAATGGCGGGGATGCTAGTGTGTGTGTGTGTGTGTGTGTGTGTGTGTGTGTGTGTGTGTGTGTGTGTGTGTGTGTGTGCATGTGTGTGTGTGTTTGTGTGAGGTAGAGGGAGAGCTGTGAGATGTGATGTGCTCGCCGGCCCTCTTGTTGCTGCCCAACAACCTGTATGCCACTGCAGTGCAGGTATTCCAGTCTCTCACATTCAAGCCGCTGCTTTAGCTGTGAAACGTAATGATGTGTGCATGTGATTTTTTTTGTGTTCACACACGTGCTCGTGTGAATTTCCCTGCACGTGTGAGTTTGCCAAAAACTGATTGGGATTCATGATTAACAGGTGACTCTGGGTAAGGTTGTGTAACTGATCACTGAAACACTCACACTGCAGATCTTTGCTATATAACTAATTAGGAAAGTAATATCTGTGAATAAGTAGGAACGCAGCACAGAAGTTAAGGGAGCAGCGTGTATTGAAAGGAAATATTAATTATATTAATATAATTTTAATTAATTTTATGGATGTCTGTTTTGGTTAATTTTGCTTTCAAATTATGTTTTTCTGTAGGCCAGCAGAAAAAAACCTCCTCAAAAAGCCTACAAGATTTTTCTGTTAGATTTTGGATCATTGTAGAATATCAGCTCTGTAGCAAACATCTGTATCCATTGTGTTCAGCAAGATAATCTTGACAAATGAACACCGCTTTCAGGATTTTTGAAGCCTAAATGCAGTCACCAGAAATGAAAAGCTACTGTTAAGCTATAAACGAACTACATCACTGTCGCGTCGCTATGGCCATGAGGCTGTAAAGCCGTGTTCGGCACAGCTGGATGTGATGACATTCTGCAGTCTCATTTAGCCACTTGTTAGCAACGGCCTTTTTTCAGATGCATAAAAAACTTCAAAGTTCACGAGTGGGGTATTTACTGAGATATTTTCTGTTGTAGGACAAAATGCAAAAGTCTCTTCAGCGTGTGTTAATCACAAACCTTATTTCAGGCATCTAACCAGACACCAATTTGAAAAAATAAACATTGACTGTGAGATGAGGGAACCTGAGTTTTTTTGAAACCACAAAATCCTTTAGGAATTTTTATTTATTTATTTCGTTTTTAAAAAAGAAAAGCCTACAACATTTGTTTTGGTATACAACATTTATGTCCTTATGACTTTTTACTAAAGAAATGAAGGCAACAGGCTTTCTGTTTTTCTTTTTAAGAAATTTTCTCAAACAATTAACTTTAAAGACGCTGACATGGTGTTATTTAATGTTTTTGAGTGCAAACAGAAATGCTCTCAGTATATAAAAAGAGCATTTGCCTCTGTGAACAAAAAGGTGGTGATAGCTGCAGACATAAACATCCTATTAGCAGCTGTCACATGTCAAATATCAGTGCTGCTTAGCTCTTGCATGTAATAATGACCAAAAACACATTTAATGTGTCACCACTGCCTTTTGCCAACAAGCAAATGTGGGCAATAAGATCTCCGTGATTTGACAGTTGGCATAAAAGAACTGCTTTTCATACCCAGGAATGACGGGCTGTCAACGAATTGTGTTTAGAAAAATGAGTTGCGTAGAACAAAGCGGAAAACAGGAGGGTAAGTTGAATCCTGAGTCACTGCGTTTGACAGCAGCGTCATTAGAAAAATAGCAGGAGGGAAGGCTGTAAAATGCACCGCTGTGAAACCATTAAGGGCTCAGAGATATGATGGTGAGACGCACGGGGAGATGAGAGGCTATTTGAAGGGAGGAACAGTGACAAGGAGGAGATGAGAGATTTGACGGTGACGTGTGTCGACAACTCTGAGAGTGTTGACAAACATGTAGACATGAAGGCATGCATATTCAGGATGACAACACACACGTACATGCAAATCCCACAGACAGTCGAGTTCCACGCTGGGAACACGGCCGTCAACACTGTGTCTAAAAACAGCGAATGTGGCAGCAAAAACAGTGCCCAAAGGAAGACAGAACAGGCGAGGAAGGGAAAGAAGATCGAAGTGGGATTTTACAGTTTTGTGGCGAAGAGATAAAGTGACAGAAAACCTCTTGCAAGCAGAAGAACTCACATCCAAGCAGAAGCACAAATCTATAAATGGATGACTGAAATATTACATGAACGTCAAGTGAGTTCCAGCCTAGAGTCGGGCCCCCTGCAAAGGGTCAGAGGACAAAGCTGAAGGGTCGTGAAATAATTAATTGGGTAGAAAAGAACAGTAAAGGAAGTCCTGCTGCATACATTTATTTTATTTTTATTGCAAAATGTAATTTAACCTCTTTGTACCTCAAAGAAAATATGTACAAAGAATCCTCACCCGAATTTACAGCATTGCAGAACTTTATAGTGATTTAACTGATCGTTTAACTGTCTAGCCCAAAACTTTACTGATGTGGTTCACTCTCACTGCTCTCATGACGTTATTTTGGGCCACAGCAAGACGCTTTACACTGCCTACTGAGCACCAAACACAGTTAAGCCTCGGACATATTTCTGTGTTGAAAGTTGGTGAAGAGCTGCCGATTTGTACCTGTTGTGTGGGCGCGCATGCCGCTTCATTTATTCTACAATTGAGGATCAGTTTTGGTTTAACGTCCCACTGGCACTTCGTGAGGAACACACTGTCTGTGTATTCCTATAAATTATATAGATGTTGGTGATGGAAGATCTCCTCTCTTCTGTCTCACAACTTCTCTTCAAAACAAGCATCCGTTTTGTTGTTTGAATGAACAAAACTTACTCAATGTGCAAAGGCCTTTACTCTTTTTGGGAAACCAGCTAGAGGTGCATTCACCACCAACAGGAGTTTGGGACAGTAGATTACATTTTCTAACTGGAGCATTTACAGTTAGCATGCTTGCTGAGCATGCAGTTCACTTGTTCAAAAATTTTGGGCTGCACAAGTGGACTGTCGTGTTTATGAGTGGATGTGGGCATTTATGTTGTGCGGACAAAAGCATGTCCTTGCGGAAAGCATAATGTTGGATTTAGCTGGTAAATATAATGGAGTATTTCAAGATTCAAGGTTTCTTCATTTGTGCTTAAGGATCAATTTGTTGTGCAGATGAGAAATTCAGCATTCCTAAACAAGACATCACGGCAATGCAGATGGAAATCGTATGAAAACAAAACACATTGAAGCAGTTAGCATCTAGCATCAATCATTATTTTTGATGTATAGGAACTCCTTTTGCAGCTAACAGTGGCAGGGACCAAAAACAGAGCTAAAAGAAAGGCATCCTTGTATCTTCTTCAGGTGGACACAAACAGGACTCCTCATTAATGATAAAGTTGCTGCATTTATCTGCTAGATGTGTTTATATGTAACTTTGTAAATAATTCCTCCAATACAAGCTGAAAAATGAGTCATTTTTATAAAAGACATCGGCATTTTATCTCGTGCTCTGAGTGCGACGGCCGGTAGTTTGTCAAGCCCAAAACTTTCCTCGACCCACTGGGAGGAAACTTTTGCAGAAGGGAAATGAGGCAAAGCTCCATGTAATGAAGGGCAAAATGGTAAAATTGACATTTAGCTTTAATGGCTAAATGTAGGAGAGTCAAATCCCCTGGTAGAGTAAAGCTATGCATGACTCTTCTCTTAAACGCGCTGGAAGACTTGAACTTCAGTTTCATTCAGTGGTTATTATTCAGTTATTTACGTGGGTGTTTACAGAGATCAGTTTTTTTTTGTTTGTAAAATCACGACCCGTTTGCACCCTCACTTTCATTTACAGTGCACACATATGTACACACACACACACACACACACACACTCTCTCTTGCCCCTTGGGTGTGATATTTCTGGAGGCGAGGTGACACTGGAAGGGCGTTAAATGGCAAGGATGTGTTCTTGAGCTGACAGTTTCACTCTCGCTATCAACTGACAGGAAACAGGACAGTCGTTTAGGGGCATCTGATAAACCACCCCACACACACACACGCAGCCTGAGAAACACACACTGACACACAAACTCACCGAAAAGGCCATGTCAGCTAACATATGGTGCATCATCTATCTGCAACGCGTGTGTTCGTAGCTTTGACGCACACATCATATTTACAGCGCTGCGTGCCATATGGCGCCGCTAATCATGACACCTGAAGTCATGAAGGACACATGGGGGCGACGCTAAATGGGGAAGATAGGAGAAGGAAATAGAGGAAAAGGCAAAGGAGGTGATAATGTGATAACTGGCCGTAGAGGGATGAATGGAGAGTATTGACTTTTAGCGGTAATAATAGCCGAGAGGGGGTGCAGAGTCGGAGCCACACAAAGAAAATGAGGGACAGTGGATGGAGGGAAATGTCTCTCTGGAATGTTCATGTACATGCATGAGTGCTTGAGAATGTGTCTCTTCCTGCTGTTACAAAGTGTCTTGAAGGTTGGAAAGATGATGGGGAAAAATGTCCTGTGTTTAAGAAGGGACGAGATTCCATGATAGGTTTTGGAAAAGTTTGGGATTTAAAAGCTTTGATTAGACCTCTCTGACCTTTAGAGGCACAATTTGAATTTGAGAAAATAACTTTGAATGTTAAAAGTCTGTTTATTTTTTAAAAGATTTAAAAAAAAAAGATGATGATTATGTATATAGTTCCAAAAATGCAGATAGAGCACTCTGCTTTTGGATAATCTTCACGGAGTGCTATTAGGAAAATGCTGTTTTATAATGCCAATTATAAATCCCTAATTCACAGAGAATACATGTACTTCCATTTGGCTATTTTTCTGTCTTAAAATAATATTTAATTGAATGTACTAAATAAGTCTTTTCCTATATTTTTCCTTTTACCTGTAGTGCTATCTATCAGTCTAAATAGTTTTGGTTTAAGTTTTTTAGTGTTAAAGATATTCAACTTTTTATCACTCCCAACTCATGAAATATCAGCATTTGGTCAGTCGACTTTCACACCTACGAATGATGCACAGATAGGGTTGGGTGCGTCTGTTGACATTCAAGGACAACTTGTTAATTTGTGCCTCTTACATAAATCACGTTTTTTTTTCCAAAATAAGCCTAAAATGTCAGTAGTACACCTCATATTTACATTTATTTCCTTGTGCAATAGATGCACATGATTAGGTTTAGAAAACAAAACAAAACATGGCTTTGCTCAGTGTTTATGCAGGAAGCAAACACTGGGCTCCTGAATGAAAGTCCGATTTTGTCAGGCCCATCCACTGTTCCTCAAAACTCCCAGCTCCTTAAATTTCGTTTTTAATTTGGCAGTGTTTCACACTGACACTGTATGTCATCGTTAAAAACTGACACTGGAAGTATGTCATACTGCCTCGAAAGAATGCCTTTTTTTTGTATGTCTGTCGCCGAATTTACTGACCGATTGACATTATGTGACGTCATCGTAATGACAACAGCCATTAAATTCAGTTATATTCGAGAGAAAGTAGACATCTCTGCTACTGATATCCCTAACACTCAGAAGCACATACCAAAACAATCTAGACCGAGGAAAACAGTTTTGGTTGAAATGTCCCTTTAAAGGTAGCACAACCACACCAAATGAGATAAATTTTAATATTCAAAAACTGAAATTAAGGTTACTGCTCCTCTGCTAAGCTATTAACCGTTCAAGTTTTAGTCAATCTGATTACACAGTAAGTATGAGATTAACATTTTGCAAAGTTTTATATTCAGTAACATTGAAAGGGGCATGCTTTGTTGCACATTTTTATCAGTGGATAAAAAAAGAGAAATATTAACACAAGTCAATATTTCAGCAAAATATTGAAGTGTGAAAGGTACAAGGTTGGGCTGACATTTCCGAACAGTGCTGTGGGGTGTTCATGTGAGCTCATTATATAATTGTTCCTGTTCTCATGTCACATAGAAAATACAGCAGAGACCAAAGCCTTTCATTGTGAGGACGTATCTACTAATACCATCTCTTGCCAAACATTTTAGTGTCTTCAGAGACAGAAAAAGTAGTCCCTGGTACTGATCATATTTCATATTCAGTTTTTGAATGTTTTGTTAGTGCTAGAAACAGCTGCACATCTTTTTTTTAAGATCAGAGCACTCTAAGGTTACTTTTTACCTCCAGCGCTGCGACTTTACTTATATGTTATTGGCATGCAAAAGATGTGTAAAAATTAAGGTTGAAGTGGCACTAATTCCAAAATCTAACTTAAATATAACAAACTTATTTAGATGTCTAGGTTATGTAACTGGTGTTTCCACAGCATTTAACTTGTCATAAGTTAGTCATTTAAACGCTGCTCAAATAGCAGTTATATAACTCGGACGTCTCAAAAAACTTTAACAGAATTTTAACCGAGACACTTAGTACTTAAGATATTTTTTTTTAATTGCGTATGGATTTGGTTGTTTTCTGAGCCAACAAGATTGCCAAGTTTGTTGTTTTTTTCCTGCCATTCAGGAAGCATATTTATGTACTTCAACCCACCTGATCAAAATAATCACTTTATTTTTTGCATGTCATTAAATTTGCATAAAATTCACTTGACACTTGGAAAGGAAACACAACTACAGTCTGTCTTCCACAGCTAGAGTCAGTGTGCGTGTGTGTGTGTGTGCGTGTGTGTGTGTGCGTGTGTGTGTGTGTGTGTGTGTGTGTGTGTGTGTGTGTGTGTGTGTGGGTGGGTGGATGGGTGTTTTGGCATGTAGCGAAGAAAACATGATTTTCAAAGGCTAAAAGGAATTGACGTGTGTGTTTGTAATAAGAGGGCAAAGGAGGCTGCACCGTGGTACCTCATGCTGTCTCCACATTTAGGTAACCACAGGTTGAACACTGTGAGAAGGCACTGCCACACAGAGAGATAAGAGGTGTGTGTGTGTGTGTGTGTGTGTGTGTGTGTGAGAGTGACTGACTGTATTTTTCCAGGAAGAACATTGCTTAGCATGTAGTCTGTTCAACAGCAGCAGTCTGCTGAATGTTTGTAGTGTTGCTGTCATGGTTGACTTGAAGCTACTCCAACTAAGCCAAACATTTGTGGACACATGCCTTGCTCAATGGTACTTAAGAAGCAAATATCAAAATCAACGTGCACCTTTGCCACTTCCCTTGTATAATAACGGAAAAAAAATAAAAAATGTGACCAGTGTGAGTGGATTACAGGTGAAATATAGTATTTTTAGCCATGCAAGCAGCACATTGGGATGGCATTGTCAATTAGCTGGTCACTTTGCTCCAAACAGAAAGATCTCAACTATTTTAGAAACCTACCATGATGATATCATCATAGCCATTAATCCTTTAGGTTATTTTTTACACATGCATGCATGTACACACGCAGAAAAAAACCCATTTGTGGTATTGGAATATTGGATTTAGTACACATCTCTGTTGACTTGTAATGCCGGTGAGAACCTGCCCACTTTGAGCACTAATATATGATGGTTTCATCCAACTGTATGGGAAAAATTGGCTGGGTTGGATGCATATAGATACATTTTTCAGCAGTAACCCTTTCCTGCATCTCTGTGGACTGAGTGAAGTCCATGTATGCATGCGGAGAACACGCAGGCTCAGCGCAAGAAGGCCTGCTCCGACCTTTATGCTGTGAGTGGACAGTGCTAATCAGTGCACTGCACGACGTAAATGAAGATGGATTTCTTGAATAAATAAAGGGAGAGAGAGGACAGAAATGATGAATGAATCCAAGCCTGAGAGACAAAGATGTGTGTGAACATGTTTTCTCATTTTGTAGAAATGTCTCTTCTCTTTCCTGCTCTCTCTCGTCTGTTCTCCTCCTCTCCTCTTGTCCTTTGCTCTTTTTCGCCTCCTCTCCAGCTCTTTCCCGGCCCACACAAACACACGAGCTGTGTTGATATTCACAACGGGATTCTTCTCTATTGTCTTATTTGCTCTGTAAACTACTTTGTGACAAATGTGCTTTTTTAACAGTCGCTCTCGCCTCTCTCATGTGTACCTCCGCTCCCTCTGGGCAACATCAGATGCCTGAACGTGAATTTCAATTATTTGCAGACTGATTACTTGTCATACAACTCAGGTTTGCAACTGGAGTGAGGGATCGGAGTCTTCCTGGATATATTCGGCTGTTAGAATAGTTTAAGCTGTCTCTCCTCCTGCTTCTCCTCAGCCCTTTGCTCCCTCGGTTTCTCCCCTTTGCTGCCCTTCATTAGTCTGATCCTGTCTGAGTGAGGTCTGTGGCAGTCACATGACCTCAGCTGCTCTCTCTAGTTTGCATCACATTGAGGAGGATGGATTGGATGAAGGAAGGAGGGAAACATTCATTTTAACACAGACTGCAACTTCTTGTTTTTTGAATGACTTTATAAGTCCTGCTGATTAAAAAGAAGCAATGTTGGACTGAATTATTTAATCCTGGGAAATAATGAAAGAATACAATAGATTTCATGTGATCCTTTGAGGAATTTGCTTTAAAAATCAAGAAAAAGCTTCATAGTATCAATGTTTTCATTGTAATTGTGCCAATGTATTCTCTTCATAATGTTGATTTGAAGTGTTACAGTGACAGTGTAGCCTTAGCTCTTGCCAGTAACACGCACTCAATTTACATATTTTCATTAAATTTTGGATCACAATCAGCGCGACATCAAATTGTGATTTACTGGAGCTGCAGCTAATTACACAGGGATTGACAGGAAATGCTCAGAATGCTTGTTAAGTAAGGCGACGTGCCAAGTATGGGAGAGCTCCAAAAGATCTGCAAGCTCAAAAAAGAAATAAAAATGGAGAGATGCCCAATGCTTAGATTGATGTATCAAGCATAAACTACAGAAACTGAAAAAAGTCAAATGAAATATTTGAATGAACTGACAATTACTTCCTAAACTTGTTAGCTGAAGATGTGGGCATTTAATGAGACAGTGGGCCCCTGGGCACAGAATGAACGGGCCCCACCAACTCTCCTACATAGGAGAAAGAAGTGCAGGCTTTGTAGTGGTTTTACATCTTTTTGTAGTCTTTAGGCACCTTTTTGTGGTTTTGTCTTTTGTTGTGGTCACTTTTATCACCTCATGGTTGTTTTGTATCTTTCCATAATCATTTTGGTCTCTTTTAGGTAATATTGTGCCTTATGAAGTAGTTTTCAGTCTCTTTGAGGTAATTTTGTTTAATTTTTGTCTTTGTAGTCATTTTGTGTCTCACTGTGATTGTTTTACGTCTTTTTGTAGTCTTTTGGGTCACTGTGAGGTAATATTGTGTCTTATTGAGGTAATATTGTGTCTCTGAGATAATTTTGTGCCTTTTTGGTAGCTTGTGTCTTTGAAACCTGGAGCGACATCACTTTTATTGTTTCTGTATTTAAACCTTTGAATCCGGAGCAAATTGGTGCAATTTCTGTCACAAACATGGGAAAAAAGGCTTTGAGCAATTTGGTTAGAAATGTTACACAAATTGCAAAAAATTAGTAGATTTAGAAAATGATTTTGGAAAAAAAAAGCTAATAAAAAATGTTAAGGATGAAATAAAAAGCTAAGGAAAAAAACTATCTTTATAAACATCATAATTACATATTGAATTATGTTACAAACTTATTATAAAATTTTAATCACTTCAGGTTATTTCCTGTTCTGTTTTTTTTTAAAGGTTTCGTATAATGTAATAATAATGTTTTGTATAATGTCTTACACAATTTTCGTAATCAAGCCAATTTTATACTAAAGAATTTTTTCAGAGTTCCTTGGGAACTATTCACATTTTTGTATGTAGTATTGTAGAGTTGCCTAATAAATAATGAAGAAAGATGCAGCAAACTAAAGTATTCCTTATGGAATACTTCAGCTCATTCAGCTTGTCAGTGGAAAGCCAGTTAACCCGGAGGGAGAGATGGTGCAACAGATGCTCAGAACGTAAATGGTGCTGAAATGACTGATGTCTGCCTGGAATCTCAAGATGCTGAAATTGAAACCACATGTAGCCTGGCAATATCTTTTTATAGGAGTTCAGTTATAGCATCTTAGCGACTCAGTGAAAGACAAGTTCAAGGTTAATGAGCACTAACCACAACAACTTTCTGTTTTTGTGTCGTCAGGTCACATATTTCGCTGATTTATTTCTGGCTGTAGCTGCCTTTTTCCTTGCTGGACTCTGGACACATTATGAAGGTGGGGCCCCGTGTGGCATAGTTTAACCTCACCAACATGCACCTGGTAGCAGAAAAACATTAGGGAATTAGAAATACAAATGACGAGCTTAGCTAAATACTATCATGCATTTTTTCACTTTTTTATTTATGTTTTTTTTAAAAAGAGGGCACTTGATAATTTTCATATTTTGGAAAAGAAAAAAAGGGAATAACCAGATTAACATGAGGGGTTTTGGTCTGGTGACATTCTATTTAATTGAATGCTTCCACTCACGTGATGAGTTGAATACACTAGAAAACAAGGAATCATATGAAGTACTCTATCGGTATCCCTTTAAGGGCACTGGTATTATGAGTGTTTTTTTTTTTTAAATGATACCCAGCCCTAATGTTAGCTAGTTGTAGAGGTTTATGAAGATTTACAATTTTTTTAAAGAGACATGACTAAAGTAAAAGAGCAGAAACACTTGTTGCCTTGTAAAGGCAGAAATACATACAATAATTACAACATATAAGCAACATTGTTGAAATCAAAAGCCGCTCTGTAAACCGCCTTATCTCTCAGTTCTGGTGTGATGCCTGCATTGTATGTTTATTAGGCTGAACACAAACAGCTATTCACAGCAGCTGTTCACCAAGGAAGCTCCAATATGGCTGCCAGGGAGTGTGTTGTGTTTTATGAAGCCCCTGTAGGACAGGACTCTTTATTTGCTCGAGTAAATCACATCTGCTTCCACTGGGACTTTTTTTTTTACTTTATGTATCATATCTGTTTTCACATCCTTATTTTCTTTGTCTTTGGAGGGCTTATGTGTTGCAATACCCTGACATGTTTCACTAACACTGAGCTGTGTGTGTACATGGTTGGAGGGCACGTCTTTGGAAATTTGCTTTGGTCAATGCGGGAGATGAGGGCACAACGAGGAAGAGGAAGAGAGCAAGGTGTTACAGAGCTGTGAAAAAACACACAAACACACATACACACACACACACACACACACACACAGATACTTGTGTAATTCATTTGTTTATACACACCTTACGGCACTGACATACATCACATATCACGCAAACAACCCAAAACACACAATCTTTTCTTAACACACGTGCTTCTTGTGTGACAGACATCACCAAAAAGTACACACACTCAGTGCTGCCCATGCCCACTCACATTCAAGCACAGATGGAAAGCTGAATATGCCCAGAACACACACACACACACACACACACACAGACACACACACACACACATACGCATACAGTGAATAGAGTGTGTGGGCAGTGACAGGCGTGCTGCAGCATACAGAGACGAGGAGGAGGGAAGGGAAGGGGTGTACTCCAAAAGCCAATGAGAGCTGACAAGTCTTCCCAAAGGCTTACAACAACCCAACCAACCCGCCACAGCAGTCAACCCTGAGTGTGTGTGTGTGTGTGTGTGTGTGTGTGTGTGTGTGTGTCTACATATGTCTTTATATACATATTTATATGTGTATGTGTGTGTGTGTGTGTAAGGGTTTCAGATAGAAAGAGAGACAGAAACAGGCAAAAGAAACAGGAAGAGGGGGGAAGCTGAGAGCCAGACACTCAGAGAAGACTGACAGTTTCAGGCAAAAGAAAAGTGAAAATGGAACAAAGACAGTCTTCTGATTGGTACCTTTTAAGAAAATTGCACAAAAAGCTTCAATATGTGGCAATTTGAAGTCATAATCCATAAGTTTTTTGTGAAATCAGACCCCATGTTTGATCATTTATGATGAGCATTTTTTTTCTGCAATAGTCATTCAATTCTCCAGCCTTTCTTGGAAAAGAAAAGGAGCTATGTGAGATTGCTGTTCATTGATTACAATTCAGCGTTCAGCACCATAGTTCACTTCAGCATCTACACAAAGCTGAAGATCTGGGATTTACTGTGCCCACTGTGCATGTGGATCCTCAACTTCCTGATAGGCAGACCCCCACCCTAATTAACACCGGAGCACCCCAGGGCTGCATTTTGAGACCCCTGTTGTACTCCCTGTACACACATGACTGTGTAGCCACTTCTGACTCCATCATCATGTTTGCTGTTGACATAGCTGTGGTGGGCCCAATCACAGATAACAATGAAAATGAAGATGACAATTTATAAAATTTATGAATTTTGTCAGTTTATAGTGATTTTTAATGGAAGTGGCGGAGTCCGCCATTCCTGGTTTGGATATAAATTGCCTTGCACAAGAAAGCATGCATGCATGTAGTTCTTCTCTGAGTCTGCTGTTTACTGTTCACTGTCTTTACACCATGTCACAGTTGCAAAAACGTCCTCCTGTGTGAACAATCCACCACCATTGCTTCTTATTTAAGGCATTAACTTGCCAAAACCATTTGGCTTTTAATGCAAAGCATGTGATTACTGCATGTTTGCCCTGATTAGTACAGTCCGCAATTATTAATCAAAGTGCATCAACCATATGATCATTTTCTGCTTTTTTCATGTTTTGCAGGGAAGTAATGGAACAAGGGCGAGCAGCCACTGTGGGCTGTTGGATGAAGAGCTGCAGGCTTCATCTCCTAAGGTAAGAAGGTAAGAAACTCCACAGTACCCTGCTGTTGTGTTGTGTCTCTGTGTTTTTGCACCGTTACTGCAGCTAGCAAATGACTGTGAGTATAAAAGCACAAAAAACAGGCAGTTCTAAGCAGTTTTGAGCAGGAATCTGATGCAAAATCAGGAGAAATTAACATCAGCAGCCAAGATTATGATTACCTGGCATTAGCGTGTAGCTGCATGAACCATTTGCAGCCATAGACTGAGAGTGTTACGGAGTATAGCTGCACTTTCTACCATAAAAAAGTGACCAATGAAATAAATACAAATTAAACAAAAGTCTTTGCAGCCGGACATGTTTCAGCAGTAATATGATCTGAAATCGAGGAAAAAGTTAACATCAGCCAACGAGCAATCTGTCAAGAGTTGACGTGAAAAGGAATAGCGATTCCTTTCACGTACTTTAACCTAATTATATGAAACTTTGGCCACCTTAAATATAAACGTTCAACATTGTAACATTATATATATGTATGACAGAAAATACAGAAAAGCTGAGTATGTTCAAATCAGGGTCAAGAGATCAAGTTTTGGGGTGAAATACAGGACACTTTGGAATAAAGTTTAGGAGCTGTCTTGACATTAGTTGTCAGCTTCTGTAATGTCAAGTAGTTATTTCTGCTCTCACACTCGTCACTTATTCCTACAGATTCCTTACATACATCACACTGACATCTGCGTCTGATTCATGTCTGCTGCATGTACTCCCACTAAAATCTCGAGCCTCCGAAAATAAACACAAGGTTAAAGTGACATCTTTTGAAAGCGGGTGCACATAATTCCCCAAATAAATCCAGCAGCATGTTGGAGATTCCACAGGGAGGCCAATAAAAAACTGCCAAGAGATATAGTTCCATAAATATAAAACTAGCACCAGAGAACCAGACCTAATTCAGTAGCTGCTTACACTGCATTGAGTGTGTACCTTAAATGATAACAGCAGGAGAATGTGGTGCTGGAGGGAGGCGGCAGTGACCTCAGTCACCAGCAGCAGTGTCATCGATGTCATTCTCATATTTCGCAGCTTTAAGCTTGAGAATGATTTCTTAACTACTGAATCCTTTTGCATGTTGGAAACAAAACGCTTTTTGATGTTGAAAACTATAAAAATGAAATAAAATCACTAATTATACAGATGGTCCATACCACTTTAATAATTGTAATTCATGTTATCCCTGATTTTTTAGCAAATGCATAAAATGTACACATGACATGGTGTTTGTCCAATTGTTGAACAAAAGTCTCAGATATTTCTGGTGAAAACCCACAGTACCATAACAAAACAGTAAAAGGTAGTTCAATTTTCATCCGTGTTTCTCTGTAAATTCATACAACACATTTTCCTTAGGTGTCTGTCATTAGGCTGAAATAATCATGAATAACTGCTTTTTCATACAGTCATACAGCGTCATACACACTGTAATTTTCTCCAACACTGACTTCGATCACAAACACTATAATCATCTTTCAGCAGAATGGAGGAACATAGGCTCCTCTGTGCTCCAAATAACTAATTTACTGTAGATTACTATCACTTGTACAATGTCATACAGTGACATGTCACGCAGTCCCGGCACTCTGACTAATGAAGGTAATTGTCATTGTGGTTCTCATTCGTATTCTGAAAATGAGTGTGTCTGCCTTTCAATGGCTTTGCGTCTTGTTCAGATAATCGCAGTGGTAAATGATTATAGATGAGGCGACTACCTCGCCACCGCAGAGCCAAGATCAAAACTCATTCGGATTTGGCGTCTGGAAGTCTGATTTTGATTGATGATTGCATAGTTTACTCGAAATTGGTGTCGCTGGTTATAGTTTTTTTTTTTCTTTTTAAATTTGCGCAGCATCAACCATCAAGGGTCCGCCTCGGATTACAGCAGATATGTAACACCGCACAGATCAGCGATTTTCAACCCTATCATTAGTGTACAGTACAGTATACTCCTTGAGCTATCTTAAATGTGTAAGAGAAGTTTTAGGCTTTAAATGCTGGCCTTGAGGTTGGTGATTTTATTTATTTATTATTTTTTTTCATTAATTTGTGTGTTTTTTTTGTTCTAAACCATGTAGCCTTTGGTGGTTTCTATTCTTTCATACCTTCATACTTTAATGACATTTCATGGGAGTGATGCCAGCAGAGCGCTGACCTCACTACCACAAGCTCTTTAAAGTTTTTTCAGTTATGTAGTAGTAGCAGTAGCATTAGTAGTGGTAGTAGTTATAGTTGTTGTTGTAGTGGGAAAAAATGCAAATATAAAATAAACATATAGAATATCAAGTACGTGCAAACCCAGGATATACTCAATGCCAAAAAATACAAATAGATTAATGGTACGAATGGTTAATGCTAAATTGCAAATCCAAAATATACACAATCTGTTATTGGTTTACCTGTTGGCCACTTTCCCCCAGCTTCAACTTTTTGTGCTTAGCTACACTAAAAGTTATATTTACACTCTAGGCGTTAAGCAACTATTACTCCAAACTTAAAAAAGGGCTTGCAATAACGGTGTGCAATGATGCATTGTGCTCATTCACTGAGCTGCAGGTTTAAAATGGCAAACTTGTTCTGCTCCCATGAGTACTCTACCAGCCTCAGGTGCTGGGTGCTCAAACCCACTCCCCCCAGCTGTACACAGCTGAAACGAGAGATGGTAGAAACACCATCTACATTCTCTTGTAGGCTTCACACCTGGGTGGCAAAAAGACCAATTCAGGGCATGTGTTGTGGTACAGACAAATAAACAAATACATCACCCCCCTTTCACCTAACCACAGTAACTTTACTGGCCTACACCCAAAGATGCCCAACCACGTCTCTTTTTCTAAATCTAACTTGAACCTGAACTTGAACTTGTCTTGCCTAAACCTAACCTCCATAACTTTGCATTAATTACATTTTACAAGTACGAAATGTCATTCATGGGGTGCTAAGTCATATCATATGGACAGTTGTGTGAGGGTATGATGAACTGATATATTTCCCCCAATCCCAAGAGTGTAGCCTCATTGTGGTATTTGCATGCATTAAAAATGCCTCTAAAAATTCAGCAGCAAACTCTTTTTCCAAAAACAATTTCCTCACAACTTCAGATAAGAACCTCCAAGGAAAAAATGATTTATTCATTCTCCTGTTTGTAATTCGGGTGGGTTGACCCTTTAGCTTTGGTCAAACCTTGTGCCTTGCTGTCTGAAAAGCTTGCTGAGTCAGGATCGCTCCATCCCCATTGGTGTTACAGCTATCAGTGAAGCTTGTTCAGTTCAGCCATTGGAAACAATGTGGCGAAGTGGCTGTTAACACCCCGAACACAAAGACTTGAAGATAAATCCTCCCAGGACACTGCAGAGATTTACTGCGGTAAAGAGAGATTTTCTTCCTCATTAAATCGATCCATTGTTGAGTGTGTGTGTGTGTGTGTGTGTGTGTGTGTGTGTGTGTGTGTGAGAGAGGCGAGCGCATTTGTTTGTGCACTTTCATGTTCGAGTGTGAATGTGTTTGCAGAAGGGTTTGACTGTGTGGGCAGGTGAGTTAGTGTGTTACTCGGCCCAGGTGGGTATTTCATTCTTCTGCTGCCAGTATAATTAAAATCTGCTGTTTTCCACGAGGGCGAAAATCATTATTGTATTAAGAGAGGGGATGAAACAAACAATTAACCCAACAATTCATTTGTGAGTCGATGAAAGGCTCTTTATTGCCTTTAATGAGTTAGGTGGCGTCCTTGAAAGAACACTGAAAGAGATTTATTGACCTGGGGCTCAAACTTTCAGAGGCAAAGGGAAGAAAGAAAGACACAAAAAAGAAAAAAACTATGGATTTTTTTTGGGATGGAGTTACAAATGAAGTCATGGTCATTTGTTTTTTGAAGGTCATGTATAGGGTTAGCGAAGCTCAGGTGGCAGAGTGGTGATAGAAACTTACTTATTAAAAAATAATTTCACATTTATGAGTACTATGCTTACTTGCATTCTTGCCAAGAGTTAGATGGAAAGACTGATACCACTCTCACGTATGTATTAACATGAAACTATAGGCAGCGGCTTTTTTAGGTGGATTATGTAACCCAATTTCCAGAGAAAATATTGGAGTTTCTGCAAATCATGGATATGTTACATTTGCACGTCATTATGAACACCTAATGTTTCAGCAACATTGTGTCGGGGTGATTAGGTTTAGGCAAAAAAAAACACATGGTCATGTTCAAGTCAAGATTATGTTTTGGCCTAAAATACCATGTTTGGTGGCCACAATCATGGCAAAAAAACAGCATTAATAACAACCCTCTTTTTGGGCTACAAACCCAGCTGGAAAAGCAGTGAAGACATGGTAAAAAAAATGTCAGTTCTCCTGGTACAAAATCCCTGCTGGAAAAGCAGCTACGTGTCTGTCCAAAAACAGCTCTTTTTTTGGGCCCAAATCCCAGGAAGGAAGGCAGTGATGTCTTGGTAAAAAAACAAAACAAACACCTTTTCTGCCAAAAACAGAAGCTGGTAAAAACAGCAACACTCTTTGGGGCCTAAAACACCGATGGGAACAGAGTAATGACTTGCTACAAAACAACTAATTTTGTTGCAGCTTGGCAGGTATCTGGCCTTGATGACACTATATTCACCATCCCCTCAGTGTCCAAAAAGTCAGCTTATATATTGTGTCAATTAAGAAACATTGATATAATATAACACATATAAAACATGCAAATGTAACATTTTCTTCATTTGTAGAAACCTTCAATGCCAACATATAATTCTGGGATCTAGGCTGGGTTTTGTGCAGGGCTAGGCGATAACACGGCACAAAACTTGTACCCCTCAGTTTTACACTTCGGTTTTTCTAAGGATTTTACAAATGAAATAGCATTTCATTAGTGAGTTCTAGAGGTGCTGTTTAGTGGATTTTGTTTCCTTCAGAAAGTGCCAGGCAAGCTGTTTTTTAATACAATGACAAACTTGTCCCTATTACACATTAATGCACTTACACATCAAATGTAAAGCGCTGCATTACTCCTGCTCTAAAAGGACAATTAAAACCAACAAAACAGTTATTGCATAAGAGGCCGCAGGCATTTAAAGGCAGTAAAAACAACAACAAAACAGTTGCGTTTAAGACATGATTAGAATAACAATAAAATGAGCAGCAACAGGACAGTTCTGTTGCGTAGTCTGTGGGAGTGGGTGGACTGAACAACTTGTTTCTGACAACCTGAGGGTAAATGCTGCCTCTGAAGCACCTGATCTGTTTTCTGATGGTTGCCCAGCGCTTTCAAGATGAAAGAATTGTGAATAAACCATGCACAGGACTCTTGGAGAGCTCAGCGCTGCTTGCTGCATGACATAACACAACACTTACAGAAAGAGTTATGAAGCTTACAGAGTTGTGTTTTTTTGCTTTCACAAAATATTACCACAATGAGATTTTTGATAGTCATCAGTATAATTATCAATACTCATCATAATAAATGGCTAAATGCAAGTCCACCAGAAATCAGCAATATCTTACAATTTTGGATGAGGACATATTGTATTATTGTAGACTACGGTACTGAACGCCTCTGCTGCTGCTACATCTGACTGTCGGGGTTCATTAACACCAGTGGTTTCTTAGATTTAAGCCCATTCGTGACACATCCCTTATACCTAACATCCCATCTGTCAATTGCACCAAGCATCCATTGGCTTCCATTCATTTTTGCACAAAGTGGTAATCTGTTGGCAATAAACAGGAAGTCTGTTGTTGTGGATTGATTGTCATAGACAAAAGCTATGATATTGCCTTAAAAAAAGTAATAAAAAAAAACAAAACAAAAAAAACAATGTATTGCTATTTCTACTTATGCACAGCTGTAAAGTTTCTCAAGTTTGCTGGTTATTTAGTTGGTTCTGCCCAGTGAGATTTATTTCTATCCATCAAATTCCTTCTGGCTCCTGAACAGACTTTGCATGGCTTTGAGAAATGTTTGGATACATAAAACTATGATGTGGTGTGTGCAGGGGAGCAAGGGAGGAAGGAAGGAAAGTGGGGAGATGGCTGAAAGGGAAAGTCAGGAGAGGAGAGGAGAAAAGGCGAGTGGAGAGGAAGAGAGGGAAGAGCAGAATGAATCACTGGCGACTCATTCATCCTTTTGGGGTATAGTGATCGATAGGCGGTTGGGTGGATTAATGGGAGAGAAAGACGAGTACGGCTGGGAAGGAAGCCCACGCACACCTGCAGGGCCATTGATTGGTGCACCGTAAGTGCCTCTGAGTATGCGATTGGTACTGCTGTGCTAGAGGTAGTGCGTTTACCTTGACGGAGGTGTGTGTGGGTGTACGAGCATGTCTCCATGTGTGGTTGCAAACACTTTTCGCTGTTGTTAGGGCACGCTGTGTGTGCAGATAGCAGCCAAGGCTTGATAAGCGGCCAGCGAAGGAGAGGGCCGCGGAGCAATTATTCTGAATGACTCAAAGGCGAGACGGGGGGGGGCGGAAGGACGAGAAATAGAGGGGGGTAGAAAAGATGAAAAAGGGAGGACATAGAGGAAGAGGTTGGGTGGGGGAGAAGAAGATGATAGTCAGCGAGATAGAAGACAGAAAGAATGAAAATGTAAAAAGTGGAAGAGACATGTTGAAATGGACTAAATGGCAGAGGTAAGAGAAGAAGGGAGGATGAAAGAGGGCGAAGGGGAGTAAAACCGATAGAAACCATGTCAGACAAAGAGAAGAGAGATTACTACGCCTGACAGTTAAAATGATGAACTTGTCTTTCTTCCGCATCTCCTCTATTTCTTAGATCTCCCCATGTCTCTTCTCTTCCGCTCCCTCCATCTGTTGTCTCTGCTAATGTCTTCAGTCTCGAGCTCTCTCTATCACTCTCGCTCTCCCTCTCTTCTTCCCTCCGTCAGTCCCCCCTGATATGAAGGTGAATCAGACCGTGAAGAAGGCCGTCGCTGCACTGTTGAAAAGAGCCGGGATCAGAACTTCTGGGGAAACTTGATACTTTTCTTTTTGCAATTTGAAACTGCCAAGATCGGAAGTGTCAGAAGGTTATTTGAGGAACCCCACAGAGAGCGATGAGAGTATTTCATTACAGTCATGATGCCGTCTGTCAGTTTCACTTTTTGAGGAAAGACTTGAAGGGGAGAAGCACAAGAAGCCCGACTGGAAGTATATTAAATGGATCCATCTTGAAAAATTGTTGTCGACAACATGCATTAGTCTTTTAACCATTTGAAACTAGAAGTGAAATCACTTTTCTGGTGCTGCTTTCAGACACTTATCACAGTATATAAACCTTTGAACCCTGAGCAAATTGGTGCAGCATCCTTCAAAATCATGGGGAAAAAAGAAAATGAGCAGCTTCGTAAGAAATGTTTAGGGTTCTCACTGTCATGGAAAACCTGGAAAAGTCATGGCATTTCACAGTAACATTTTCCAGGCTTGGAAAAGTCAAGGAATTAGTGAGAATCATTTTAAGTTTTGGAAAAGTCATGGAAATTGTGTTGTGTGTAATGAAATTGTTGCAGTAATCTTTAATGGATAACTTGCCATGTAACGCTGCTGTTGACGTTAGGTCTCTCTAATATGTGTTGGTTTGTGAGGCTGTGCTTACCATCATGTAGTTTCTCTGTTTTTTCTGTTCTGTCTTAGAAAAGATCCTTGAAGGATCCTTGAAAGTCATGGAAAAGTTTTTAAATTTTGCCCATGAAAATATGTGGGAACCCTGTGTGTTCGACAAAATGCAAGAAATAAGTGGATTTTGAAAATTAGTTTAAAAAGCTAAGGAAAAAAAGCTAAGGAAAAATCTTTTTTTATAATTAGGATAGATACATATTTAAAATTAGGTTACATAATTATTATAATTCCTCAAGCACTTCCCCCCCGATCATTTCATTGTTTTTACTTTTATTTTTTAAATTATTATTATTTTGAAACTAATTTTTAGGTAATTTTCTTGTACTTTTGTTGTAGTTTCACACTGATTTTTGTGTCGTTTCCTCCACTAATTTATTTATTATTATGTATATCACAGATTGGGATTGATTCATTGTCTGAGTCATTTATTGAGCAACGAGACCAAAAGCCTACAGCCACTGATTATGTTGAATGCTGTGCCACAGACTAACTCTCAGGTAATTCCACCATTTCCATCATCTGACCTTCCCCGCCCATCTGCTCACCTGCTTTCCATTTCCCTCATTAGTCTTGCAATATATACCGGCCCCTTTGCACTCACTCCCTGCCAGATTGTCTTGTTAGCTTTCGCCTTAGCTCTCCAGCCTTTGTTCTGCCTGACCCGCTGCTCGATTGGATTGATGATTCTATGCCTAACCCTTTTTTGGATAAGTTAGCCTGATCCATCTGCTTAACTGGTTTTGACCCTTGCAATCTACCCAATAGTTGTAGCAGTTTTTCAGTCTAGACTAAAGTGGTGGGCCGACCCATGGACTGAAATTTCCATGCCTAAGAATGGCAAACATTCACTGGTTCAACTTCTCAAATAGGAGGATTTTTTGCTTTTCTCTGTCATATCTCTATGTAAATCGAAGAGAAAATGTCGTCCAAAGCAACTCACTCCTATGCAGTTCTGTATGTATATTAAACAATTATTCAGATAATCGAAACATTTACAATAAAATTCAGGCCCCAAAATTGCAGGAACTATGCACCAGTGATAGCCAGTGGTGGCAATATGTTTTTGGGTTGTCTGCCCGCCTGTCCTTCCCATTCTTGTGAACACGATATCTCAATAATTCCTTGAGGGAATTTCTTCAAATTCGTCCAAAACATTCACTTGGACTCACCTATGAAGTGATTAGATTTTGGTCGTCAAAGGTAAAGGTCACCGTTACCTTGCAGCTATCTCTTTCTTGTGAATGCAAGATCTCATGAACACCTTTAGAGTTTCTTCAAATATAATGGGATAAACATTAACTTTGTCGTTGTGGAAGACTTTACACAGCTTTGCATCAATGAAGTGTTTAATTACTTATTGCAGCTTAAGGATGTTGGAAGTTCATATTAATTGTGGAAAATGTTTAAAATAATTAGGTAAATGTAAGTAAAAGTATTTTCTGTGAGGAAAAAAAACCTCAGGCTTCAGAATATTCTAAATACTTGGTTTCCAGAGTATGCTTTTTTTCCCTTTTTTGCGCAAAGCTGAAGTCAGACATTGAGAGACTTAAAGAGCTTAAAGGGCTTAAAGAGACAGGTGCTGAAATAAACCAGTTCAGACCGGGGGTGAAAGTTTTTGTCTTTTTTTTTTCATTTTTAACATAAAAGCATGTGCACATGGTCTTGTAGAAACCCAAAGTACAAGTATAATCCTGAAAATGAGCGAAACATAGTTAACTACTTTTTTATAGAGAAAATGGGTAAGACAGTACTCTTTCTTTCCACCAATGCTCTGCTGTATGTTCACCACAGTAAGGTATTTAACTGTTTGACACTTTGCACCCTCAGAGGAACATGTTATAGCTCATTGCTCAAGGGTAATCCAGTGATCAGTTTTTCACTAATGCCCCTCAATCTTTCACAGTTTTCTTTGGATTGTCTGCCAAGAAATTTATGCAATTCATGTACCCAAAAACCTTCCAAGAATCTAAAGTGCTGCTGAGTGTCTTTGAGGTACCTTTTGCATCTTTGAGGCACCCAGGGACTTACTATATTTTGACATAATCGCTGCAAGGATAAAGGGTTCAATTCTCTCTGGGACATCCAATGTTAATGTATGCGCTCATTGTGCTGGAAGGCAGTTCGGATAAAGAAAGTGCCACAGAAGCCTATTTTATCTGAAGACTTGCCCTGAGGAAAACACATCTGAGATGTACTACAAAGAATTTGTCACTTTTAGCTTGTTTCTGTGGCCAGTTACTTCAGAGACTGTAGCTGTTCTCTCTTCTTCACTGGCTTTATTGTGGAGGTTTCCCCGTCCTGCCTCTTCCTTACAGCCCGCTTTCAGCAACATGCTCATTCCTATCTGTTTCCAGGACCGTCTCTGTCTCTCCCACCCATTTTTGTTTTTACTTCATTTGCTCTCAATGCGGCTGGCAGCATCTTTTCATTCAGTGCATATTCTGTCTCCTCTTGCCTGAATCTCTCTCCCTCATCTCACACGAGTCCCATGTCCTTGTTTCACCCCCGTTTTTCCACCTTGCTTTGTTTTGTTTATTCTCTTCATGTCTCTTCCTGTGTCCCTGGGTCCAGATCTCTCAGCTAATCTGAGTGTTATTTTCAACCAGACCCTGAGAGCAGTCGAGCCATTTGCTTTGAGGCTGGGGACCCTTCAACTCAAAAAGAAATACACGCAGAATTCTGCACACAAAGGCACATACGTAGGCCTGCGCACACATGAACACAAATATACCCCAAAATACACAAAGTGTGCTTTAGAGCACAAGGAAAGGTCCTCCAATCTGCAAATTTAATGCCTCAGGTAAAAAAAAATAGTTAACACTAATGTATAACCAAAGTTATTTCAAGTATACTTGAAGTATATTTAAAATACAATTTTGCAAGATGTACTTAAAAATAGATGTCATTAAGTTCAACTTGAAGAAAGTATACTGATTTTGCAAAACTTTAAACAATTTTTAGTGTTCTTTTCAAAACTTTCCACTATATTTTAAATGTATTGTAAATTGTATGTCAATGCACTTTTAAAGGATATACTACATTGCAAGTATAGCGCTAAGTAAACCACTAATTACAAATGTAAAATATTGAAATACTGAAAATACAAATCCTTTCAAAGGACTTTTCAAACATGGAAAGGCTTATAAGAGCAGTTACAAACATTCAAACTGCACTGTATTCCCTGTTAACTCTTATGACTCATACCCCCTCCCCCTTTCTCTGCCCTGCATGCCATATTTAATAAAGCAGACATGCCATTAAAATGTAGCCCTTATCTCATGCTGTCAACTTTAACTCATTTACATGGACTGCAATATTGCAATATTAATCATGACATTGCCATGATGACCACAGCATTTTCTGATTACCCTCATCCAAATAATTTCATATTCAGAGTATGTATCATTGAATCTAATAGTGTGGAGTGTTTCAACTTATTTTAGATTCCCAATGACGTTTGAATGGCCTTATCATGTAGCTCTGTATTAGTCTTTGCTTGAAGATGTTTAAAATATGCAAAGGAATGGATCAAATATGTGTTTTTGATCATTTCGTTTAATGTGTTAACATGGCAGGAAGACAACATGCACAGCTCCATTCTTGAGTACTTAAAGGAAAAGGCAGGTGTTCTTTTATATAGGTCTTAATATTAACAATTACAAAAAAAAAATAATCAAAAAATAACCATGAGTTAGTCCTTCCTTTGGTGCACTTAGCAAAAAAAAAAAAAAAAGCTCAGTAATTACCCTGGATACTGTAGTTTTCAGCAAACATTAATCAAACATGATGAAAGAGAGCAATTGTTGGGGACTATTTTCACATGTGGATTAATACATATTTGGCGTCCAACTGAGTATTTAAGGTATTAGGATTTTTATGTGGGATTGACTCAAAATAAACCACAGTTTGAGTGTTTGTAGTAGAGAGGAATAACTGCTGTATATCAGGCTTTGCCTCTTAAAGATTCAAGTCTAGTTACACCGAGCAGTGATGTCAAAGTGTACTAACACAACCTGACTGTAGTACAGTCCTTCATCATTACAGTAACATAAGTAGTTAAACTACTGAAGGTCAGCACAAGAATTTTAGCTGTGAAGTTGCTTTTTAAAGACTGTAGTGGCTCTCTTTTGTAAAGTGAAGACAAGGACATGGACTATTGTACATAGCTTAATCAAAAAGGGGACTTGAGGCTAGGAATTATCAGGGGCCTTGTTGTGAGATGAGGTATTGATTTTTAAGGTGCTGAATCAAACTGCATTGTAAGTTTTAAGCTTCAGTTGAGTTTAGTTTGGTCATTTCCCAACAACCGAAAAACACATTGTGTTGTTCTTTTCTCTTTTGAAATGTACAATCAAAATGAGAGAAACAAGCAGAACAAAATATATCTAAAACAGAAATGCATATTTATATCTTACTTTTTATCACTCAATATAATATTTGTTAATCATCTTATTGTACCTATGTGCTGATGACTGCTGTGGCTGAGCTTATGAGATTTTGGTGGTCAAAGGTTAGGGTCATTTTGACCTGGTTCATCTCATTCTCATGAAAAAATATCTCGAGGGAATTTCTTCAAATTTAATTTTAGTTCAAGAATAAACTAAATAGGTTTTGGTGGTCAAAGGTCAAGGTCAGTGTGACCTGGTCCATCTTATTCTTGTGAACTGATATCTCACGAACACCTTGAGGGACTTTGTTTAAATTTGGTACAAACAACCACTTGGACTCAAAAATAAACTGACCAGAATTTGGTGGTAAATGATCAAGGTCATTGTTACCTCAAAAAAATGTATATGGTCATAACTGAAGAACTCAAATAGGATAGATTTTTATATATATCTTAAAAATCTAATAAATCTATCAACACATTTACATGCCTTTTTCAAGTCTATTCCACGTTTATACATTAAGTGTGCAGTTTTTAAATCCACCAAATCTCTAGATTTGAGAGTATATGAGTTTATAAACAATTTGTAGGTTGTAGTTGTTAAACTTCTCTTCTATCGTATTAAAATTTAATATGTGATTGTTTTGTACTTCCCCATGGCTCCACACAGTAGGTAATTTGTGGAACTATAAGAGTATATGGAAGTATTTTCAGGATTGTAAAATTGTGTTTTAATATTGCCTCTTTTAATTGTATTTTCTTCTAAATATTCAGACAAGACTCAAAAGTGTGCTTGTTGTACTGTTGGATAAGTTAAGCCTCAGTTTACTTCCATTCTTTGTTTACCTCCATTTGGGGTCTAGCCAGGAGCGCCTGCATGTTGGCAGTGCTACCACAATACTTCACTTTGCAATAACAAATTTCCAAAGAGTCTTAAATTATAAAGCCCAGCCCAGTGCCAGCCTGTTGTGGTGGTGTGTGGATCTCTGCAGGTTTATCATCATTCTCCGTGTTGTTTTTGCTTTTCGGTTTGGTAATTGGTCCCACTTGTGAATGCTCATAAACAATACATGTGAAGCTGTTGTTACAGCTGAGCACTCTCAGCATTTTTTTTTAATTTCAACACATCTAAAGACATTTTTTTTGCCCCAAATTTGCCAACAAGAAATGTTGATACCCCCATCACTGATGAGCTTTTTTTTCAGTGCTGGAGGAAAATGTAGCTTCTTAAAACCACACCTTTGAATTAAGAGAGAAAAAAGTGCTTATCATTTATATTTCATCACTTTCCAGAGGCTTGCAGCTGGGTCAGTGTAACTTAACGAGACATCAGGATAGTGTGGGAATTAATATGTAATAATCCTGTCACACTTACCGGCCTTAAAGGCTTTGATTACTTCGTTGAGTCTCCTAGAAGAGAGAGAAATTGTGGTCGAGAGAGACTGCAAGTAAAAGAGGCAAAGATCCATCCTTTCTCTCTTACACACACCGAATAGCCCATAATGTGATATGAATACATGTGTAGTATTTTTGTCAACCCATGGGACAAAAACTACTCTCATTACTTTTGATCATATCAAAGTCCAAATCCAGTAGTATCACTGCATTTAATATTTGAAATTTGCTGTCATTTCATTTTCTTTCAGACCTTTTTAAACTGATGTGCATTTTATGCTTATTTGTAATTTCAGCACTTTGTACCTTCTCCTCACAAACCCAACGGGAAACCCCAAAACATAATTGTTATTCATTTTTACCTGCTATTCAGCTGTGTGTTGCATCATCAAAGCTATTTTCTCACAGATGTCTACAGTCTTCATTTAAATTCAATATATCCAAAGACTACGCTGCACTTTTCTTCTATCCATCAGTGAAAGTATGCCACAATAGCTATGGCAGGTTGGATAAGGGCTCTTTTATACTCCCTGTAAGGATTAAAATAGATACAGCTGTTTTAAATGTTGTAAATGCCACTGCCCTAATACTGATATGCATCCCTTTATGATGCCGTTGATACTGCCAATAGATGGCATTAGAGGGGAAAATTAAAGGTTTACACAACAACAGTCAAAGGCACAATGGAGGAGGTTGTAGACAGCGATGGTCTTTGAGGCAGTTAAATACATCGCAACATGTTGACGAAGAATTCTCTTCACTTTACAATGGATTTGTTCCATTTCACCTTTTATTAAACGTCTTTGTCGTCTCCCACGTTCAGCTCTAGTTTAAAATACGCTACACTGCCCCCATGTTTTTCGATGATAGTGCTCTTTTTTTGTCTGTATCTGTAAGCTTTTCGAACAAATGTGCATTTGAGGACTCCATTCATGTCTGTATACGTATCTAAACCCTTAATGGTGTATTCAATAGAATTGTTGGTTTAAAATTAGTTTAATTTTCAGGAGTAATAGATAAATCTTTCACAGTTTTACAGATGTCTTTGACCACACCATACTTAGTGAAAACAAAAACAAACAGTGTAGCTAGCTAGCCTGCTAGAGCTCCTGCTGGGTGAGTTAGCTTGGTAGGTAGCTCTCTGGCAAGTTAGCATGCTAGCTCACTCAGAAGCTAGTCAGCTCTCTAGCTAACTTAAATGTTGTTAACAATAACATTGTTTTTCTTTGAACAAAGTTTTGCTTTGGTTGAGATAATGTTGAGCTATTAAAGATGCAGCCAGTTGGCTCACATTGTAGTTAGAAACTAATTTCCATTAAGTTTAATTAAAAATGGTAGGCTTGAGGGCATGTTTGCTATCTCAACTCCAGCCAGGCCTCTCTCTGCCAAACTTGTGTTTTTTTTCTATCTGAAAAATATGCAGGTGAGTACTTAAACCCATATTCACATTTTAAAAACCTTTAGTTACCAGTAGTTAACATCACACATGATGTGTATGTTTTTCCTCAGTTTATTATGACCAATTATATAATCCTCCCCTTCTTCAGGGCTCTTGAAAGGATTTATATAAATTATATAGTAATCTTGGCCACATCTGTTAAATATTTAAACACTGGCGACAAACTAGAACCAGCACATTACCCAATGTCAGAGAAACCCATTAATATATGCACACAGGTCAAGCAGGATATACAGGCCTATACCTTCATCAAATATTTTAATTGACATGGAAAAAGGAGCTACCAAACAGCTATGTCCTGTCCTTTTCAACAAACTTGATGTTAAACTTTTCTGGAGAGAGTTTTGTAGCAATATCTTTTGGAGGAGCTATAGGGCGTATCATGCTTTAATTTCGAGTTATTTTTGTGACTACTGGGTGAACATGACCAATATTCAGTGTACTTTTGCCTCTGTTTTGTTGTCCATCACCTCCTGAAAAAAATATCTGGTGCTTTAGCTGCAAAGTGCTTTTACTTTCCTCAGCTACTGTCTTTAACTTTGTTTGTCTATTGAGTACACATTATACAATGGCTTAATTATAGCTCTTCTTTTTTTTACTGAAAACTGTTGCTGTGTCCAAAAGCTATGCTGTAAGACTGAACCAAAACAGGAAATTGCAGGCTAGAAAACCAAAGAAGTGAGCTAAAACACTCCATGAAGCTGAAGATAACTGCAGAAAAGCGGACACCTCTTTTATACACTTAGTTATCCAACCTAATCTTTATATAAAAATATTGGTCATAGCAGCTTTAATGAAACACTAATAAGAAGCTTGTTATTATGTGTTGCATTAAGGTTTTAAAATTAAAATTTGTATACCATTAAGAGTAGGTGAGAAAATATTTGTGGGATCTGGGTGTACTAATGCTGTAAGGCATTACCTTGGTGCATTATTTATGTAACTGTTCAATCTTTAAAGGCAATTTACAGATTTACTTCCTGATCAAATGTACTTTGGTCTGCACTTTAACTGGCAGAAACTGTGTTTTGTTGCCTCTGCTGCACTGCTGCGGTGTTGTTTACCTGCGGTGCTTTAGGGGAACTCCTCGCCCACCGGAGTGTGATCTTTGTCAAAGCTACTGCAGCCGCTGAGCTGAACTGCCTGGTCTTCTGAAACAACCAAAAGCACACACAGCAGCAGCGGTGGCAGCAGAGTTTTTATTTGAATGGAGACTCTGTCGAGAGAGATTACTCGCAAGGAAACTAGGGCAGTTGCTTTCGGTCAAGGATTGCGTCTGGCAGTCTGACCTGGGTTTCATTCTGAAGCTTCTTGTGTGACACGCACAAGCACCCACACACACACACGCATACACACACGTAGAGTCTCCCTTGCTTCCTCTGCACTCCTCTATTTTCCACCCACTCGCTCAGCCTGTGGATTAGTGGTTGTTACTTCATCGCATATACTTGTACGAGAGAGACATAGAAGGATTCAGATATTGACAGTGATTGAGGAGACACACGGGTAGAGAAACAGAGAGAGGGAAACCGAGAAATACCTTTCCAATGTCAAACCAGGTTATTGTTTAATCCACTCAACACAAAGATAAGGTTGCAAGCACACACACACTCTCTCACACACACAGACACACACACAATACAAGGGAACATAAGATGAGATGAAACAGCATATTCCTGGAACTCACTTTCTCTCTTGACCCCAGTGCTGGATTAGATAGGACTACACACACACATAATTCATTTTTATTTTTTTTAAATCTGTGATCCAATCCCAATGCATGGCGAACACCAATTACATTTCCTCTCTTAAACCATGTCCTCAACAGAAATCTATGTATAGAAATGTGATTTTATCTCCCTGTGGCATACGTTGCTAAGGAGATTGCTTGGAAGATCCTACTATATGTCTTGTCACTTGGATAATTGAAGTTTCCATCCCTGGAGGTTCCTCAGGGCTCACTGGGTTCTGCAAAACTAACCCAAATTTTTGAGTGATGACAGATTTAATTCAAAGCTCTTTCTATTCTGTCTTTTTTTATATATATAAATGTATTGAGTTGTTTAATCCAGCAAGTTAGGGCAACACCAACCTGACTTGGGGTAAATGGCCGAATAACAATGGATAGATAATTACATTGGTTGTATATCAGACCAAGTGTTAATGATTCCCAAGAGAAACCTGGGCGTGATTCTGAAAGAATTGCAATAAAGGATGGTTACAGTGATAATCTCTGTTGCCTGAAAAGAGGTCGTTTGTCATTGTGTCAGACGAGGAAAGGATCATTATTAGCGCCGGGGCGGGAGCTTCTTAAATTCTGTGCACCCTGCATTGTGGAAACCCAGACTTAAATTGAAATTCAGAGTGACATATCTTGACGGAGCCACCTTGCAGACAATTCACCTAGTGTCTCTTGAGGAGACGTCAGCAAATCCAGTCCTGAAAAAGATGCAGCAAACACAGGGGCATACTTTTATACAGCTAAACAGTCTTAAGCAGTTGTTGGTGTGCAAATGGAAAAGGCATTTTTGTTTTAATCCTTCTGCTTGTTTCATCTTTGCTCTCACTTTTTTGCATGTTTCAAGCTTTTCGTGCCTCCACACCAGAGATAGCCATGGCCGGAGGCGTAATGTTTTTGGGTTTTCCTTTTGTCCCATTATTGTGAATGCGATATGTCAACAACACCTTGAGGGAATTTCTTCAGATTTGGCACAAAAGTCTACTTGTACCACAAGGAGTACTTGTGGTACTTGTGGTCACTGTGCAAAGGACAAAGTCTCTATGGCCTTTTTCATCTTATTCCTCTGAATGCAATTTCTCAAGAACACCTTGACTATTTTTTCATTTTGTCCATTCAGACTCAATGATGAACTGATTAGATTTCGGTTGTCATGTGAACATGACATCTCAAGAAGGTCTTGAGGGATTTTTTTCAAATTTGACAAGAACGTCCACTTGGAGTCAAGGATAAATTGATTAGAAGTTGGTGGTGAGAGCTTAAAGGTCAAAGTAACCGGGATCTCACAAAAATGTTTTTTCATGTGCTAATGATATAAAATTTTCACATAAAAATCTTACAAATCTTACTTTACTTGATGTTCTTCTTGGTCACATCATCAGTATGCGTTTATTTTAAGTTGACATGCGTCTTCACTAAGAACTTTAAAATACATCCAAACAGTGTCACGCACAGACTAGTTGTGTACCTGGGCAAGCGTGTGCATTTAAACTTTGCAAAACAAAACGCACAAGTGGTGTTCAAATGCATGCTCTTGCCTTGGGCATTATTCATATGCAGAAGTGTTTTAAATAGTAAGGTTGCAGCAAACATTTATGTGTTTGTAAAGTATTTAGCATATGACTAGATGAATAAGACTTGGATTATACTGCACGAGTTTTGTGAGAGTTTGTTAACAGATGTTTCGATACAGTTTTGCTGTTCTTAAAGGTGGTCCCCTTTACTTCAATTTATCAAGAATTTTCTCAGTTTTTGGATTCTACCTTCACTGTGGAGGCAAAAGGTATAAAGGCTATTGTCATGAATTCAGCATAACAGGATGAGTAAATGATCATTATATGCGTAAAGTATTCCTTTAATGCATAACGTCTATCACTGTGTCAAATTTTTAGAGGAAAACATAAAACCCTTCTTGAGTAATTGATACTGCACACTCACACATATTACCGACACTGTTGTAAGCTTCTCCTTAAAGGGATAGTTCATAGAGATATTTAATACGAGGCTGTATGAGTTACTCTCTGGAGGTGACAATGATGGATGGGAATTAGCTTGCTCTATGAATCCTCAGCTAATGTCATGCAAATGAACTGAAAGACATTTTGCAGAAAAAGACGCAAGCAGAAGAATGAGACATAGAACCTGCTGACGACCCACTTGCAATTCACACGACTGTACAATCCCAACTCAATCTTTCATGAGCATATAAAAATTCTACATTTCACCCTCTGTAAACTTTGACTGCAAGGATCTGACCTGACAGGCCATATAAATCATTTGTAAATAGTGAAGCTAGATGGTAGACAGACTGTGGCATCCATCCAGTGTTCAATAGCCACTCTCTGCCCCAAAGACTCAACATCATCATTCACTGAGAAGGCTGCCATCTTTACTTGCATAGTAAACGTACAGAGTGGGATTTTAAAGAGTCTCTTGGGAAGATTTATACTTTCTCAAAGCTTATGATAATTAAACTTTATCTCCAGAGACTGATAGGGTCATTGATCAACAACAAATGACGCAACAACTGCTTTGTCATGTGCCAAGACTTCTGGCTTTTCAAAATGAACTGGCAACTTGCCCAAAACTCACCCAGGTGGAGATAAACTCCACTGATGATGCTGAAATTCCTAGTCTGCAAAATCAGGTTGGTAAAGCCATTGATTATATATGCCTATAATCTAAAATGGCACCTCTCCACTTTGAATGTTTTACTTCCTAAAAGTATCACAAGAAAAACTTAACAACTAGCATTACCACCTTATGATTGCATGCCTCAACGAACCAAACATGATGCAAATTCCAGTAGCTCCATTTCATACTGGCAACTATAGGCTCCGACTTAAATCAAATGTTGGGATTTAATCCCGCAAATTTAGGACTAACCCTTCTTTGGAGCAGGGCCAGCAAAAATTTGGGTTAGCCCAATTTTAAATGTGCCAAGATTGTGCCAGTGAGAAAGCTTTATTAGCTCCTGGCAAACCGCTCCCTTAGCCTGGAGCCTTATGCAGTGTAAAAAGGGCTATATGTTGCCTTTACACGGCCTCGACTAAAAAAGATGACTTTAGCACAACACATGCTTGGCATATTGCATTTGTAGATGTCTTTTTTTTTTTTTTTTTACTGAAGAATGCCAGCTACTCAAACACAATAAAACAAGATAAGTTAATTATATGCTTACATGTAATCTTTGTTGTGATGAGAGGACCTATTGTTGAGTAACGCATGTGCATCTTTATGTCTGACAAGAATTTGAAGTTTCTCTGAGCAGCCTTTTATGTTTTCACATAAACATGCCAAATTGCTTTAGCGACAACTTGAAAGAAGCTGGTGTGGTGTTGAATAGACCTTCATCCTTGTAGTGGCTTTACATACTGTCATTATATCATACCCACACCTCACAAACTGGTAGGAGGTGTTACATAAACTCTAGGAGCAAGATATAGTCAAAGTGCTGTTTGTATGTACTGGAAAGTGTTTTTCACAACGGAAGTAAATTAAATCAGTTTCTGTCAATCCATTTGCCTTAATTGGTTGGCAGAGCAGGTACAAAAGCATCTGCAATTTCATGTTACAACATGTATCGCAATTCCACTGTGTACACACAAGCTCCTCAGGAGCCATGGGATTTTCAAACAGGTGTGAATGCTAAAAACCACTTGTGTCTGTCGGAAATGGCATTGGGAATGTGATAATGTTGCTGCCAGTGTTGATCTAGCAGGAAGTGAGAGGCTACAGTGGTTGGTCAGACAACAACAGTATGATGATGAATGATATAATCTTCTATGTTTTGGTAAAAGTGAAAGGCTGACACCAATCAAACTGCAGGATAGTTGAATACTGACTCACAACAGGGGTGCCATGGGTTATGATGCATATGTAAATATATCTTATTGGTAAAACAAGATAAAAACAACTTTGATGATAGATTTTCTTTGACTCAGTAACACTTTACATGACCTTCAGTTTGTCTTTAGTCCTGGATATGTCTCTTGACAATGAATTGCTCATTTCTCTCGAGGTATATCAAACGCTCCAGATATCTGCTGGGAAGAACAATATTCCTGAGGTCTGCCAGATGTGAGCTATAAAATATGGGAATGACATAGTGCTTTCGCTTCAGAGATGACTCCCCTGTCAACTTAAAATTCCAGTGAATCCATCTGAAGCATGCAAGAGAGTCGCGTATCAGCATTTTCAAAGAGTATGAATACAAATGGTCAGTAGTTTGTGTTTTTTTAGTTGAGTATGATGCAGTGAAGTGTCAGGTTTAGGTTCAAATTATGTTTTAATCATGTGTGAAGAATATATTCATTACAAGTGTGAACTTTCTGTTCCCAACCACTCTAGTGACAGGACAAATAACAAATTTCAGGGTGATTTCAGCTGCCACTTTCATGGTAGTCAAGTCTAAGATGTTACTCCTAAAGTGATTTGCTATTTACACAAGGCATGCTCTTAGGAAGGCCCATGACCAAAATGCACCACCAGTAATACTGCAGACATGCCAAGCCCAAGCCCAATCGCACTACCAAATTGAAATAATTACTAGTGTAAAGTCTTGTGAGTTTTTGTGCATCCTAAAGCCCTCAAGTTTCAATAAAATTAAAGTTCAAATTAAAGTTCAGGCAAAAATACTGAGATGTCTGACATCCTGCTGGACAAATTTTCTTTTTGTAAAATAGGTATGCTTTTTTATGATGAGAGCAATGATCAATCAATTTTTTTGTCCTAACACTGCAATTTTGGCCACTTCTGATGTGTATGTGAGTTTTCCAGTTTTCCAAGCCCCTATAAAAAGTAATTGAACATCAGAACAACAACAAACCTCTACACAAACTATAGCGACCATTGGGCCCTGACATTTTTGTACTCATGCCCTAAAAATCTTTTTCTATTTCTTATTATTTCTAAATACAGCACTTGAAGCAGCTTAGCATATTTGTCTTAGCTGATGCACTGGCAGGATTCTTGCACTTTTTCCGTTGTACTAATTTTTTGATTTTGATGCCTGGCTTTTATCTGTTTTCAGTATTTAATCAACACTAAGTGATTGCCTGCATTGTAACCGCTCCCAGAACTTGTCCTGATAAGCCTCTATTAATTATCTCCTCAATTACAAAAAAAGGGTTTTCTAAAATCCTTGGAGCAATTTTTGTGATGTTTTCATTGAATATTCAAGCAGAATCCTGTGGCATGTCACTAACTAAAGCTTCCTGCTGTCAAATAAAGAGAAGAACATTGATATAATGAACTCCTGGTCCAGAGCCATTTTTCATTTGCTGTCCTAAACAAAAAAAAGTGTCCGAGCCGATGTAAATTTAATCAGGACGATCGAAGGCAGGAAGTGTTGGTGACATGATGCAGCCTAGACCATGGAGGCTGGCCAGATACAGGAAAAGAGTTTGGGTGTGTATGCTTGTGTGTGTGACAGTAGTATCAAGGTGAGGTCATGAGAGACAACTTCTTAGTATTCATGAGAGTAACTAAAGTCCTTGGTATCTGCTGTGCCTGTCATTCCTCTCTCCTTCTATCAATCAGATTCATCTCTTTTGTCGTATAAAGAAATGTATCTCTCTATCAATGCACAGATGGAAGTGGTTGTACTTACTTATCTACAGTGTATAAGCTCTCTCAAATTAAATGAAAAGCAAGGGCTGCTGTGAGGGGATGTTTGCCTTAAAAGGCTCTGGATGTAGGATATTGGTGATGTGGATATTTGAGGTATTTTAAGGGAAGGCTTGTGACCAAAAATGGTGTGTCTATACTGTGTTTGTTAAAAATTAGGTGGTGAATCACTTTTTGTAACCGTGTTGTTCTGATGTTTTTGTGTTCCAGACATTCTGCGTTTTCAACGTTCTGTGCCTTCCCCTTCCTGTGTCAGGAAAGCTGTCTAGACATGGAAAGAAAGGCATATACAGTAAGTCTATCCACACATAAACATAAAACTAATAGTCCAGAAATGTTTATATGTGTGCATATGTGTGTATGGTACATGTAAAATCAAATCAAGCCTATTTTTATAGCTTAAATAATGGACAGTGTCTCAGAGGCCTTTTTTTGCCACACAGTCAGTTTGTTTCAGTTCAGGCCAGTTCGATACACATTGTAACAGTTATTTTTGCGTTTCTATTGTCAAAAGTTGTGGATGGTGCTGATAGAAGTGTTCTGCTCTATCTCATTATTTATCAACTCTCTGTTAAGGTACCTGGCACACTAATGTGATACTAAAACGTGGAACTAGAAACACTGCAGTCCGTTAGTTGGTCCAGAAATAATCATCATCTGACTGAAATTGTACTAAATCAAATTTCTCAAAGTCGGACAAGCATGCTTAGCTCATATGGTTGGCGGTCGAATGGACCTGAACCGGCCTAGATGTTCTGTACATGCGCCATAGTTCTTGCGTTGGGCTTTGACCTGGAATTTGAACAGCTCGAATTCATAGAAGAAAGCCGAGAAAGAGAGTAAAGCCATATGAAATGCACAGTGTTGAAAATCTATCCATGTTTTCACTGTTTGACATGCAACATGTTTGCCGCTTGCTAACTTGTTTGGTAAGTGCAACTAGCTGAAAGGGGGCATATCGCCACCTACTGTGGTGAAGTTGGATGTACTTAAAATTGATTCTCCAATGGTGCTTATATACTGTGACAAGGACAGTAGTCCAGTTAAATGGCCTAATCAAGCTATAAAAGTTTGACTTAACAGCATGTGAACCTACTGACTCATGTAGGACTCAGTGCACAAACCTGCCATTTTTAAATATCCCATGGAGTGCAACTGAGACTACTAACACTCCAGCTTGTTTGTTTTAATCTTTAAATGTTGGCTAGCACCTGCATTACATGGATGATCAACAAGGTGCAGACGTACCTCTGCATTGTTGATGAGCAGTGGCGCAGCTATTACCATCCAGTAGCAACCCCACCTACTTTTAAGAGTAGCCTGCTGTCTAAAGTGCAAATGCGAAACAGGTATATGGTTTATGTGCATATCCATATGGGTTAAGCACGGGTTCTAAGGGGACTATACTTAAAGTATTTGGTGGAAATGCAGCTAAAGTAAAACTTCCTAACCTACTCCAAGGTCTCAAAGACAAGATGAAAGAAACACAAATGGTACTATAATCCATCTATAAGATTAAAAGAGACCCCACACTTAATGCAGTAAATCCAATATTAGGAAGCCACAGAAATGGGTCAGGTTTATGAATAAATACAAGATCAGCTCTTTTATGTCTTTCTCTTTACATTGTGCCAGGATTCTTCCTCTGTTTAGCCACGCTGTCTATCACCAATCATGCAATTCTACTTCCAGTTATTCCAGACCAAATATAATTGCAGTATGCACGAGACAGAGGCTAAAGGTGAGGGTCAGTTGATGGGGAAGCTTTGAGGATGGGAAGCATGACGGATGACTGCAGCTTGGTGGAGTAACTTGATGGATTCAGCTCCCCCAAGACATATGAGAGACAGTGGTAGAAAACACATTCCTGAACTACAAGACTGTGACACACGTATGATGGGGGAAGTGTGGTCCAGCATGTATATCGAAATCTCACCATTGTAGATGTAGAGCTAGCTGGTGAGTCATAGTATGTCGTAGTATGTCGTAGTAGTAGCACACAGACAGTGTCAAAGTGTTTATGCCTTTAATTATGTGGAACTGTCAAGTCTTAATAGAATGTAAATAGATGAGTTTTAGAAAAATTTAGCCCCTTTACAATTTAATGAATGGGAAAATTAACCATAGTGAACAAAAAAAACCTTGTGTACCAGACTTTAAACCTGTTAACCTGTTTTCTGCTGTAAATTTAGGCATTTTAACATATGGAGATAAGGGATCTAAATGGTTTAATTAATTAATTTGTGATGTGTGATTTGACAACTATTAATTTGTTCACTATTTATTGTTTATATTTTACAGCCCAGAACATTTTTGACCAGTTACACGTTAGTCTGTGGGTTCATTTTGCTAGTCTTTAGTTTACTGCACTTTGTACCACCTAGGTCTGAGCTACCAGGGAGCTGAGTAGCTGCGCCACTTGTTGGGACATTACTGCTAGTAACGCCATCAAATATCACAGCAATCAGTCCAACAGCTGGTTTGACATTTCACTCAAAACTACAAATGTCAACCTTGTGGAAGAACATTAAAAAATAAGAGGATAGTTAAGTTTCATTTTATTTTATCCCATAATAGCTGTTGAGATATTTCAGTCCAGACCAAGGTAGTGGACTGACCAAAGGCCGTCCTAACTTCTAAAGCTAATAAAAAGAGATACAGACTTACTCACAGTCAAACTTAATGGCAATAGAAAAAAAGAGAATGAGAAAGGAGAGTCACTCAAGGTCACTGAAGGCGGGATGACTGGTTACTCTTCAGACAGTTTTCTAATTTGTACTTAAAATATGCCCAATTATGATCAGTTTTGATAAGAGGCTCCATAGCTGCCTGACCAAAGCTGTCTGTCCAAAGTAGATTTTGCGATAAGACACTTTATAATTTCCCCAAAGTGAGCTTCAAAGTGCACTTAGAGTTTGTAAATTTATCAAAATTTTAATCATTTAGTTCCTTTAAAACCATCGGGATTTTGTCCACAACACATCTAATGTGTAGTTTTAGAAGGGTTTGCTTGAGTTAATGCAATGACTTAGTCATGAAAGATCATTCTGCACTCTAGTATTTACATAAAGAACAATTTCCAGTAAATCTGACCTTATAGAGAGTTGCTTTGCTGCTCTATATGCTTTTTTCCCCAATTTTTTGTGTTGAAATCTAACACAACACCTTGAGTGACTTTGTAGCAAGACCATTCGTGCAGCTATCACACCCGGATGATCTATATTTTACCCCTGCCTCATCAATTCCCACCTAGAAAATGTCATTCTTCCCTAGGAACTGATCCTATTCACATTCACAGTTTCAGGGTTTTTCCATTCTCTGCAGAGGTGTTAAATTTGTCTGAATTCACAGATCTGAGATGTCAAGGTTAATCTACAGGAGACGGCAATAAATGTTTAAAGAGCACTTTGAAAGTCCGCTCACATTTGACTAATGTTTGGGCCCATAAACTCGTCTAAAATTACTACCTGCTATAATAAACTGTCAGGAATTCGCTGGCACATAAGTCACTTCCGTTATGATGCGGCGCATAAAAATCATTTGCCACACTCCACTGCACGTCATTCATTAAGAACCCGGTGATGCAGAGTCTGTCGTCATTCCAGACGAGTAATTGTATATCTGGCGTCATCCACCCCTCCTTGCTGTTATTACTATAATTTTCTGTGACACAATGAAACCTGTAACCCGGCTCACAGAGCTGGTATAAAAGCCCATTGCTCTATTAATCAGCCCCTACTCACTCCTAGGAGTGAGTGTGTGTGTGAATGAATATCGCTGCTTTCACTGACACTTTTTTATGTGACTTGCTGCAAATGTGTCACATCTGCGTCTATAATCAGTGTGTAGGAGATTGCATGGGGTCAGCATGTGTTTAAATTTGCATGGTGTGTGCATGTGTGCCACAATTTTTAAAGTCAGATGAGATAGATAAGGGGCTGAAAGGTTTTTCTGTGACTCATGTAAATGTGTGCAGAATATGTAATTGGGACTTCCGTGAGTTTCTACTTTCTACTAATGGAGAAAGATAAAATGCAAGAGAACTAAAACAATTCGAGTAATAAGCAGTGAATAATTGCTTGATATTGAGGCTGAATTTTTAAATTGTTACTTGACATTGCTTCCGCTCTAACTGATTTCCATGAGGATGGGGTTTGATATTTCCCTAATCAGTTACGAGAGACGGACATATCCAACTGAATCTAATGTCATTTTCAGGCTACACTAAGTATAGCTATGCCAACATACCTGTATTGCCAGGGTTTTATTACTAGAGTGGACTGACGTAAAACAAACTACATATTGAGAGTACATGTCAGTTTAGTACAACCTTAATTATTTTTATTGTTGATTAATGTGTTGCTTATTTTCTTGATTAATTGATTAGCTTTTGGTCTATAAAACTTTCGAAAATAGTGAAAATTGTCTCTTTTCTAGGTGTTCTGAAGCCCCACTGTGCCAAGTTATTTTAAAAAACATCACTGGAGCCATTTTTTTAGCCTTGTTGTAGCCTGTAGCTCCTAGTGTGGGAGCAACATTCACATACGCGCGCTAGCGTAACACCAGTGAGAGCTCATGACATCTGCACACACACAGCAGTTTTAAATCCGACAAACAAGTTGCTTACTGCTAACTCCACAAGTCTCTTTCTGTGTGAGGGGGAGGCTTCCAGGTAGCATGGTCTTGCCCGAGCACTTTGGACGAGCGCTATGTTGACATTTTGTGGCTCTTTTAAAGTTTGAATCCTGGTCACCATTTGCTTCAGTTGTTTGGGAGATTAGTGCGACACCTTTTCCCCTTGAACCTCCGGCAGTGTTTTGTTGACTGTACTGACTTTCCTTCAGCATTAGGGTTAAAAGATAATTACTGAATTTTCATTTTTTTGGGTGAATTATCCCTTTAAGACTCATTCCTCTCTTTGCCTCTTCAGAAACAAAACTAAACAAAGCTCCTATTTTCTGTCACAATTACTCAACCTCTCTCTCTACCTTCTCACTGTTTCGGTAAAGAGAACCTCCTGAGGGAAGTGGACTGCCACCGAGTTGTCTTCTTGTGTCTCAGAGTGCTCATGTGCTTAAACTCTTGTGTTTGTGTGTGCCTGTGCGTGTGTCGTCTCCCAGTGTTGCCCATGAAACGCCAGATTTTCAGAGTTGGACCCCTGTATTTTCAGGAGGGGGAATCTTGTGTTATTTTCCATAGATAAACACAGAGCAGCAGGTCTGAGGTGGATAAAAACACACTAGGCTGCACGCACAGTATATATCCTGGCAAACCACATATTGTTACATTGGTGGTGACCCAAGGTTAAACATCTTTTTCTGTCTCAGTCTGTGGTGATTATTTTCTCCACTAAGGGTTTTTTTAGCACAAACATGACAATGATCTCTTGCCTTGCTTATCAGATCATGGCCAGTTAACTTTCCTTGCTGTTTTTTTCAGATTCTTGAGTAAAGTATGTGTCCTTGAACCCAACTTCACTTATGTAGAAAAAAAGGATATTGACACATGGTCAGACCACCGGCCCTCTTCACTGCTCCTTGACTGCTGTGCAGATGGGAAAGAGCAGTGGATGGATGGACCGATGGAAAATCATCCATCTCTTCCAGCTGAGACAGTAATTCCATCTCTTTGTCTCTCTCCTTTCTGCTTCAATCTGGGTTTAATTAAACTTTGGCCTGACTGCTGACCAAAGGATTCAGCAACAGTGAGTACTGAAGGGCCAATTTAACAGCAGTTTTTAATCAAGGATATTTTTCATGACCAAATGAATGAAGCCTTTTATACAGCTAATTTTAGGGGGAAATTTTAAGGGGAAAAGGGACAGTTAAACCCCAAATCAAAAAAATAGATTTTTCCTTTTACCCATAGTATCGGTCTGGATTGTTTGGGGTAAGTAGTGTTGGAAATACCAGCCATAAAGATGTCATCCATCTGTAGGATATAATGAAACTGGATGGAGCTCTGGTGGTGCATGCTGTGCACTACCTACAATTGATCTAATAGACAGGGGAGTGCCTGTATTAATGACGGTATTGAGTAACATTCCTTCAGGATTCCTATATACCCTTGTAAATAGAAAATTGTTCCTAAATGAAACTGCTCAAATCTATAACTTATTTTCATTTATTTATTTATTTATTTATTTTGCACTTTGAGCAACACAAATTTCCATTTGCCATCTATTTCCATGATATTTAAGAGTCTACAGTCTAGATCTATAAATAGTGTTACAGGTAAGAGGAAAAATATGTGTTTTTGATTTTGGGACGGTCTGTACCTTTAAGAACAGTAAAGCAAAGTAGTACACTAGCCAGTTTAACCCCTGTTGGAGCTTCATGGATGGGCAGTGGATGTAAGTGTATGTTTTTTTGCTGAAGCTGCAGACACTTGCTGCAATGACTCACCCATTGATTTCCAGTAAAAGGCCCCAGGTTTTCCACAGTATCGGCTATGGAATAGTGCAAGAGTGGAGCATAAGGCTAGTTTTAGGAAAGTAAAGCAAGACACTACCAATAGTCCCAGAGCTGAAGGTTAAATCTCAGCCCGGTTCAAACACCACCAAAGCCATGCTAAAAAAGGATGCAGTTTGTGGTGTGCTATGAATGAACGTGTCTGCCAGATTTTTTTTTCTTCAGTCCCAAGTTTTCCAAAGAATGTGCACTCAATCTCAAAAGGTTTCAAACGTACTTTGATAATGTGTCATCATACTGTTTACCATGTTTGGTAGAAACTTGAATATCCAAAATACTTAAGTCTGTCTGACAGACTGTACTTGTGCTAAAGTTGGGCTTAAGGTTGTTATCGTTACTTTTGGACAAAAGCCAATCATTTTGCTGAAATCTTCAGTCTAATGTGACAGAAATGTAAAGATATGAAATCATTTGAATGAATTTCACATATTTTAAGCAAGGTTGACTATTATAATAGCATAGGGGTTTTCTTGTATGCAGCCAGATCAAAACATTCATTAGAAACAGTTCAAGTGAAGTTTAGATTAGTGCTTCTCAATGCCGAGTGCTTTTTGTCCTGCCAGGTGGTTAATTGTATCCACCAGGTGCAGATCGGTGCATGATTAGATAGCAGCAAAGGAAAGCATGGCTGAGGATTGACACGGATTAGAGCTAGAAGGTCAAAAATGTTTTATTCTCGAGCTTTGTGCAATCAGCCTACCGCAATGTGAAAAATGTCATATTTGGGAACATTTATTTTATGAACTTAAGTTTTTGCTTGTTAACTCTGACTTAAAGATACTTTTTTATCTATTTTTCCTGACCCAAAATTTTGAGGTTTTTTGTTTAGTTTTTTTACGTGGAATTAGTGTTACCATGCATGAGCGTGTCAGCAAAATATGGATCCTACAATTGTGTCTCCTTTTTCCAGCTAATCATACCAGTTGTAGGGTATGATGACTCCTGAGCACAGTTGTACTTCTGGAGCTTGATCTTTCTCATTTGCTGTGTTCAAGGCGAATTGTTTTGATTGCACTGAAAAGCCCAGTTTCTTATTTAATTAGCTTAGCTTATGGTCTCAGATGTTTTCACGCAGAATATGGCAGTTAACTATTGGTCAGTTGGTTGGTAGATTAGTGGATATACTCTTGTTTGACCAAATTCTCACTGTTGTTACTTTATTAAAGCTGTGTCCACCAAAACATTTCTTTCCTAGTTAGAAATGACAGTTGTTGTTGTTCAGCACTTGTTTTTTGTCCTACCCCTTCTACACTGTGATTTGACAGCTGGTGACAGTGATGAGTGTTTTTTTCAAAGTTAAACATTTTTCAAGTGTCATTTTTAATTGGAAAAGAGATCAAATAATCACAATGACATTCAGTGTCAGATTTATCAATGAAGATTTATTTACTACGTTTCTAAAAAGCAATAGCAGTTGGCTGTAGGCTGGATTATTAAGCTTCTGAGAGAAAAATGATCACACCAGAGTCCTTGTTTGAGCTGCAGGATGGCTTAAGTTAGCCACTCGGCTCTCTCTGGCACACAGCATTACAGAAATATTCGACATGAGTAATGTTATGTTGCAGGTGCCATTGCCATTGTCGATCACAGAGGTAACTTCTATTACAGAAATGGTCAGACTGATAGACTTTTGGACTCATATGTCCTTCCACATGCCATAGCTACATCAGCTCGCTTAAAAAGTTGGGGTGTCCAATAGTCCTTTAAATACTTATATACTTACACTGTAGTTTTCTTTGGTCCGAACCTGATGAAAAACGCTGCAGGTGTGAAAACATCCTAAAACTCAACTAATAATCTTATCATTAATGCTACCCTATTATTACAATACTTAAATCACAGTGCTATATTATTGAGATTTTGAACTTTTTTTTTAATTTATAGAGTCTATATTATCTCCACAAAGAAAATCTTCATTTCATCATTCAGTCTGGTTTTTCCCCTTGAATCGTTTTTATTGTAGTGCAATGCACCTGTAGTTGAAAAAAAAAAATTATATTATCAATATAGTAGGCTAAGAACCGTTTATTTGTATCTGCAGTGGTAATAACGTATATCATAATAAAATCGATACTTGGCGTCCATGTTTCGATACGATACTGCATGCAACATTTCCAGATTGTATACTGTATTGATTTTTCCACCCACCCCTAGTATTAACGTAGAACTATGAAACTGCTGTGAAACATCAAATACCAAAATTAATGACTTAATATGAAACATGTATCATATTCATCATATTTTTACTTGGCAACACTGCTCAGATTTTTAATTAAGGACCCATATCAGGCCAGTATATCAGTAGCCTAATATAGCACTCAAGGCATGATGGGATGATATAGCCAATGAGTACTTGCGTTTAATTTTCCGCAGCAATAACACACCATACGTCTCTCCAGAATAAATGAGAAAATACATTTTAAAGTGAAATTGTCACCAAGTAGTTCTGGTCAGTAAGGTTGAGTTTTCTACAGTCTGTATAGTAGAAACATGTCATTTAAGATGATGGAAAAAAAAAAATTTCCTTCCAGAGTCACAGGTCAGACGCTTTCCCGATTTCCTGCATAGCTTCTGTGACTCAACTTCAGCTGAGTCACTCACCCTCCACTCATCTCTTCACAGGTTCTTTTACCTACACACAGAGACGAGGGACTGTGGGTGTTTCTGGAGACGGTTAATGGGACAGGTTATGCGCTGTCTGAGATGACGCAGCCATAGAAACAGAAACCCCCTTTCAAAATCGAGGCTATAATGAGAGACGTTGTTTTGAAAGTTCCAAGTGCAATTCTCAAAATCTCCCAAACAAGAAACATTTGGCCTTTATTCTGCAGAAAAGTCAGACTCTGAAGAGTTTGATGCTCATTAAAAACCCTTCTGTCATGACCGTGGGGACAGCAAGTGGTACAATAAACAAGTCAGGCAAATAAAAAAAAATAATAAAAAGTTAAAGTTGCCATTTCATTCTTTATAAAGACCATCTCTCCTTATTTTACCATCAACTTTAAGTTTGTCGGGCAACATTTTTATGACGCTTGAAGGGGCCAGGGGACACTAGGACTTATCATTAGTTTCTTCTGTGTCTGACATGCCTGATTTCATGACCTTTTGTAAGGCTGCTGATGGATGTAAACTTTCACTGCTGCTATTTTTCAGTGCAGCCACATTGAATGATTGCGTTTCACTCTTATCTACAGTTCTCAAAATTCCACCAAGTCTGAGGGATTCAGCCAAAGTTCTTGTTACTGGATTTATCAGTGCGCCTCAACATATCCCCTCACCCCCACTGAGACTAGATTGGTTCCATGTTGGAACAAGCAATGGTGATAAATCTTATCCACCCACAAGAAATGACAATGCAAAATGAAAGCACAAAATCCCAATTGTCTTATAAACAGCCAGGAAAGAGCACTTTGTCAGGTTATCACCACCCGTGAGGCTGCTGTGAATAATTTTTCCATTCGTTGTTTTTCTAATTTGACCTGTTTCAGTGTAAGAGTCGCCTGTTTGAATCCTATCACAGAGCAATATAACATTGATGGTAATATCTACCATATGAACACTATCTATGACTGCATGGTTTACAGAAAGAAATCGGCCCTGATACTAGCGACAAACAAAAAAAAATGTTCATAATAATCTATATCAAGAATTTTCATTATATATATATATGAGTGTGTGTGTGTGTGTGTGTGTGTGTGTGTGTGTATATATACACACATATATATATTTAAATTATATATATATATATATATATATATATGTATATATATATATATATATATATATATATATATATATATATATTATTTAAAGGCTTATTTTTGCTCCTTAGTGAAAGATGAATAAACCATGAATAAACCATACAGCTGAGCAAATTGGCTTGATTTCTTTCAAAAACATGGGAAAACTGCAATGGGCAACAAAAAAAAAAAACTAGGAAATTACCTTGAAAAAGTTTTTAAATATTTATAATAATTCTGTAGTATAACTTGAAATGTGTAATTATGATAATGAGAAATGTATAGTTATTCCCTCGCTGAGGATAAAACAAAGGTCCTGTTGTAATAAGCACAATCTGCTCCAGATAGTAGAAAATAAAAAGGTCAAGATGCTGATCAGGTTATGTGTCATTATCAAGTGAATAAAGACAATAGAAATGAACACAAACAGCATTCTTAACAATCATTTTTGTCATCCAATATTCACAGTGAACTGCATGAAATAGAGGATTTTTTTTCTCAACCATAATCCCAACCCTAAAAAATATATCACTCTCCATCTCTCACCTGTCATTTTCTCAGTGTTTCCATTTCTTCCTCATAAATATGAATAGTTAGACTAACTGCAGGAGTAGATGGTGCAGTGACAGTTGGATGGACAATTGCAGCACGGGTGGATGGATAGGTGGAAAATCCTATCTCCATCCCCCCCAAGAGTGCCATGTAATAGAAAAGATCCCTCTCCTCATCTTTCTCTCTGTTACATCCCCCGCTCATCTCTTCTTCATGTTCACTGATGCACATATGTTGTTGTGAGCAGGTAGACGCTCTGTGGCAGGACGTCAGCGGCACCTCTCTCTCTGTTTACCTGTTGCCAACATGGTTGACTCGGCTAGAAGAATAGAGGGAAAGTTGATCATGCAAACAAGACTCACAGAAAGTCTAAAGCTGTATGTGTGGGTTGGCGGGTATTTTTGTTCCTGTATTTTTGTGAGAACAAATTGGAGTTACATTTTTGCAGAGTGAGGATGTGTCTTTACCATGACTACACTGGCAACGATAGGACATTTTGGTCAGTCAGCTTTAGTTTTAAGATTAGACTTAAGTCCAGGGTAGAATAAGGAGGTAGGGTTACTCCTTTCCTAGATTGAGTCTGTTTTAGTATGTTAAAGAAAATGTTGTGTCTGTCCGTCTCATTTTTATGAACAAGATATCTTAAGAAACCCCAGGAAATATCTTCAAATTCAGCACAAACATTCAGTTGGACTCAAGAATGAATTGATAAGCATCTCATGGTCAAAGGTCATTGTGACCTCACCTGTCTCATTCTCATGAACGTGATTTCTCAAGAACACCTAAAAGGGATTTCTTCAGATTTGGCACAGATGTCCATTTGGATTTAATGATGAACTGATTAGAATTTGGGGGTCAAAGGTCACTGTGACCTCACATTTTTCTGATTCTCATCAAGGCGATATCTCAGAACACCTTTGGGGACTTTCTTCCAATTTGGCACAAACGTATACTTAGACTTAACGATGATCTGATTCAATTTTTGTGGTTTAAACTCAAAGATCAAGTCCATTGTGACTTTGCAAAACATGTTTTTGCCCAACACGAAACATTCGCCCAATAATTCATATACTAATCATGACAATATTTCACATCAATAAATTAACTAAATAAAATCATGAAGTGATGATATATTATAACTAAGAAGTCAAAGGTCAACTTGTACAATGACATCATAATGTTCTGCAAAAACACTTTTTTAGCCATTCCTTGGCATCATAACTCAGGAACAGAAGGGGAGACATTTGGTCAAATACTGTATTGGTGACACTAATCTTTGGTGCCCATCTTGAAACTGTGCAGATTGTAAAGGTCTTTAGTGCTGCTGGGTTTAAAATGTTTGTGAAGTATCTGCGTTTAGAATTTATAGCTTCTTAGCAGCAGCATCCATATTTGAAGCATTGTCAACTTACATGGCTACATATGAGTCTGGACAGACATGGATGTAAACTATAACTAAAACTTTGCATACAGTTGTATTGTGGTTATTCTAGTTTGTCTAAAGCTCTTTTTAAAAAATATTTTCTAGATATAGTTTCATATTTACCTTTCCTCAGGCAGATGTTTTCATAGCCCTGCTACAGTACATGCTCAGATGTCGAAGTTGAGAGCTAGTACTCTTAATGATCTCAATGACAGACACTGCAAGGAGCCTCGTGTGCCATTAAGCTGCCTCTCACACATGTCCACACACTGCCACGGCACATACAGAGAGAAAGACTGACAAAAGAGAGGAAGAGAGTGAGTCATTGAGGTGAGGGTGACATTTTAGCATCAGCCACACATGATGTGACATCTGTGAGTCCTTTTTAATTTTTCATCTGGTTCCTCCTGCACTCACACTGAGTTACTTTAACTCTCTTTAAAAAGTACACGGACCCTTGAGTGAACCTGCTGTGCGGTGTCACAGGTGATGAGCGATGGTGACGTTCTGAGCTTGTGCTCCGACAGAGTCGAACATCAGCATCAGGAGGTTCGTTTTGTCAATTAGGCAAGCCATGCATGACAGAGCAGCTCGCAGCCTCTTCTGACCTGTGCCGCCTCAGCTCCTGTGCACCTGCGCCATGTTTTATGGTGTTTACAAGGGCTGTTTCTGTTGTAAGACAAACATTCCCAAAAAAGACTTGGCGTGGTTCAGCATCTGATGCAAAGTCACTCTGACTCCATGTTTCTTTTTTTTTTGACACAACACTGGGAAAGAAAAGGTAAGGCATTTAGAGGACATGTTTTTTGGGGGGGGGTGGAATCTTTCTCTGCCCTGTCCTACTAGATATCACCTGTCAGAGTTTGTTCAGGTGTGTTTGATATGAAAAAACTGTGAAATCGCAACAGTTTGATGTTATTTTCTGGTAAAAAATATAAGTGCTCCGGCTCCTGCTACCACCCAAAAGGACTTTCTTTGCCCTGTTTGCTGGGCAAGCACAGCCTCAGCACCAGCTGCACTGGAGGTTGGTATAGATGACGAATGAAGTCAAATTTGTATGTGAGACAGGGTGGGTGTGTAGACCAGGTAGACCAGACATCTCCCCAGGGTTTCAAAGGTGACCTGGCATGCAGAGGTCCACTGTTTTTGACTCTCTTGCACTTGAGTGCATTCAGGGGCTCTACACCTTTATAGAAGTCTGGGATGAACGGTGGTACAAACCTGACATACCAAGAAATCTCTGGACTGCTTTAAGGTGCATTGGCATCAGGTACTTCTCTACAGCTGGATTTACTCTGGACCTACTTATATTCCTGCTACAGAGACAATATGACCTAGAAATTTCAGGGAGGTTTGTAACAAGTTGCCCTTTTTCATATAGACAGTCACTGTTGCCTCTCTGAGCTGTAGAAAAATGCCTGGAGGTCACGGGAATGCTTATCCCAAGATGGCGATGACATGATGATTTCATCAATGTGGATGAAATTGATGTTGCCTGTTAGGTCACCCAGGGTCACCCCCATTAACCTCTTAAAGGTTGCCAGTATTTCTTGAGGGCCAAAGGCATGACCCCAAACTCATAGAGGTCAAAAGGGCAGGTTTTTCCCTGCTGTCTTCATCCATCATCCACTGCCAATAGTAGTCATTGTAGGGGCTGATTGTGGAGAAAACAAGAGAACCAGCCAGTGAGTCCAAAATTTCCTGTATGGTTGGAAATGCATAAATGCTTGTGTAGGTCACAACATTAAGTTTGATGTAGTTCACACTGAACCTTGGCTTCCCTTCCTTTTTTCAAGGATGAGGGCGATTGGATTGACTTCATTAGCTTCTGACTCACCTTGCAGGGGAGACTTTACCTGGAAAGTCAGTCAATTGTAACAAAGCTTCTATATGCCAGGATATTAGTATGTCCCAAGGTGGGAGTGCAAACAGCAGTATTCTGCGGGAGCAGAACTGTGTTGTACTCCATCCAGCTGCACTCTCTCCACTGATTTGCATAACCGCTTAGTTTTGATGTAGGAAATGACAGCATTCGCTGCAAGTCTGCAGCTGATGACTCAATTAATGGAAAACAGACATTTTTTACCATATACTGTAAGGTTAGTAGTCTCCTTTTGATGGTCGCTAGAAAATCAATATGTTCTCACTCCCAACTTGTCAAATACAGATGCTTGGTCAGTGGCTCCAATACGTCAAACTATGACGCTCTTGGTACCGAGCTAGAATAACTCTTTTAGGTTTCACATCGGACACAATCAGTGGTCTCCTGGGTTTAAGTTCTGTGTGTGTTTGACCCATCCACCATTTCACCCACCCTATTCGAACTTTCGTGCTCTTAAGGCAGTTCAGAGCATCAGTCAATGATGCTGCCTGTTGCGTCACATAGAACATTTTGGGGAAATGGGAAATGAACAATGTGTAACATGCACTTTTCACTTTATAATAATGTCAAACCACTTCCTCCTTTGCCCTTGATGGACTAGAATTGGAATTCCAGCTGCTGGTAGACGGCTGTGTTTCTTCAATGTAAAAATGTGCTGTTTTAGAGCACTTGCTGAAAAAACTCATTCTGTTAGGTTTCATTGTTTGACAGTCCCTTTTTTGTTGCAGGCTGCCAACTTGTGATGTCTTTGACCTTTAGGACTTTCTTTTTCATATGCTTTGAGTTGCTGTTTGTAGTTTCTGTTTACTTCTACCCAAAGTATTTGGTGCTGCTTTAAATGTAAGGAGGAACCTACTCTAGCTGATACACAGTGACAAGAGCAAATGTGATGAAAAACATAGCAATCTTATAGTCATAGCCTTGATGCTGTAATTCAACAGTAGGGCCAAGGTTAGACCTGAAGACCTTAGTCTTGAAAATAAATAGTATCATCGAAGATGCGAGATCGCCGTCTTATGCATGTTAATGTTTTTTGTCCAGTACAACAGTGCAACAAAGGGCAAAATTGATCATTTATTTAATTATCACAAATAGGTATGTTAAAAGACAGCTGGTAAGTTGAGCGGACACAGTGTGAATTATCCTTATGCAGTAAACCCTCTAAACGTCTAAAGCCTTAGGAAGCATTTAAAGAAACTTTTAGATCCTAGTCCACATTTTATGTGCCAAAGTCTGAAATACTTTTCAGCATATAAAAGAGACAAATCAAATCAACCTCTCCAGAAGTGAATAAAAATGTCTCAAAATCAATCTGATGTTGCGTCAGATATCCTCTGATGAAGTGCTGCCTGTTCACCTCAAACATAAAAGAGGGACGAAATCAGCATTCAGGGGATTTATAAATTCTATGTGTGGTAAGTTCAACTACTTTTACTCTGCCATTAGTGGACTTGTGGTTGCTGAAGGGGGGATTTGCTGCAACTCAAAGAGGAGTGTTGCACATAAAGTATCTGCTGTTGGCCATTAATTATGAGGTAGAAACAAAGATGGCAAATTTAGTGAAGTGTCATGAACACATAAAGAAAAATATTAGCTCTGACAGTGGCCTTTTATAATACACCCCACATTTCAGAAGTGCTGGACAGAATGAGTGCATATAATATTACTTATTTAGAGTTATATGAAAGGTAACAGAGCCAAAGGTGTCTATCCCCTCGAGAGCAAGAATGTGCTCTGCATATTAGTAGGTCCCATGTCAGTCATAAACATTTTTGTGTAAATATTTGGCCTTTTGGCTAAAGGTGGTGAAGAAAGCTAGTGTCCACAATGGCAAAGGTTCATCCTCTGGGGAACTTGAACATTCTTACAAAAATAATGACAACATTGCTTATTAAATTAGGATAAATTGAATACTTCTGCTTGAAGCAGGTTAAAAGGAAAACATCAGGGTTCACCAAAATCATTGGGAGTCATCCTCTGGGGATCATAAATATCTAAACCAAATTTCACAGCAGTCTGGCCAATGCTTTTGATAGGTACCAACATTTTTTGAGGAATTGAGATTAACATGCAATTCAATTTTTCAATTCATCAGCCTCAGTGTTTTCAAACCCTGGCAATCCTTTGCATCCAATTATGGACCAGTTATTTGGAATCCGTTTATAGTTCTCTTAATTAGGTGAAATCATGAATGTTATCCCATCTGTGTGTAAGTCACACAAAGAAGAAGAAAAATTTGCAAGCCACGTCTCATCTGAGATATATCTCCTTGAAGGCACATTTCATTTCATCTTCATTCTTTTCATTTTTCTGATGCTCTTATGTATATCCACCAACAAAGCCAGCCTCCTCCATTACATTAGCAGCCTTTGGACTGCACATTGACCTCCGGTTTTGTAGCTTTTAGTCCCCGTCTGTTTTGTCAGATTTACTTTCAGAGAGGTTTCATGAAGCTGATTTTAATGCAACAGGGTGGCCACAGTCACAGAGCAACAAAGGACACTTTCAATTTTAGATGGAAACAAGAACAAACATTTGACACTTCTGAGACATGATGGATGTGCAATTTTGTGTTTGCATTTAAATGTATCTCAATGTAAATATGTACAGTGTGTTCCTGCAAGTATGAGAGCTCTACAGCAATGCCTATTGTGCTTATTCTTTTCTTCTTATGTAATGTTTGTGTGACTGGAGGAGAATGTCTTTTGTGCTTCTTTTGTTCACATGGAGTCTTTGGTTATCACATTTCCCCAGATCACTTTGGTGCTGACCTTTATTTTGACACAGCTCTGTGCTCTTGCCTTTGTTCCTGTGTTACTTTCTTCAGTGTCTTGTATAGTCTTGCTGTACTTATTTTGTTAACTACTTAATGGTCATTCATTCCTCTGGGCATGTTAGGAAGACCTTGCCAACCCAGTGCAGTGTAGTATGCATGTGCAGTTTTGAGTCATGGAATAAATTTCATGGCAAAGTCTTTGTTAATAAATGTAAACAACATGGCTTTGGAATGATAATGACAAACCTGATCAGTTGGTCCATAACCTACATCAAAACTGAATATCCCAGATATATTATTAAAACTAAACTTTGCAGTAAAACGAACACTTGAACATCCATCAGCGTGATAAGAACAACCCAAAATGACAGAAATGATCTCTGGCGATACCCTGACTTTTCCTCTAGCTGTTATTTTTGGGTGGTTAAAAAGTAATGAAATCATGGTTATGAATATTATTTACCATTTCTGCCAAAAGATTCCCCTTAATCCTACACTCTGGACCTTAAAGATGGACTTTATAAAATTCTGAATTTACTTTATTGACTCACCATCATCCAGAGATTGAATCCAAGGCCTTCTGCTTTATCAAAAGAAATACTCCACATATAAAGAGCAAGAAAAGCAACTGGATGCATTAAAAAAAAGAGTCTTATTAAGTGTCATGAACAAACACTGAGACAACCCAACAGCCTTCAGACTCAAGGTGAAATCATTATTAAAGGATGTGTATGGAGTGGCTGCAGGGGCGATAGAGTAGATATTGAAGTCAAAGACTCAGCCAGGGATCTCGATTAAAGACGGGAGAAAGCAAAAACAAAACAATGCCATGGAAGATATACAATATACACTGAGTCAGAGGACAGGTATGAGGTCTTTTTACTTGTCTGCAGAGCAAATACAAGACTCTCTGATTAGATTTAGATATATAAAAATACTGCATAGGTATGTACATGTACAAAATGCATCAGTTCAAGTGATTTAAAGGAAAGAAATAAAGTGATTCTGTAACTAATCCTGAGGGAACGAGAGCCGGACTGACTGATGGACAAGTTGATAACGCCTCAGTCGCATCAGGCACTGAAACAGACCACATGGTGTTATCCCTGTAGGTGGACTAATATATGAGGCAGCAGGCTATGTATTTGATCTCTACAGGCTCAAATATGACTCACAGCAGGCTTTCAGTCATCCTCCCTCTCTGTCTCTACCAACCTCTATCTCTATCCACCCTTTCCCCCCCTGTACTCTACCCCTCTGTCCTCTCGTCTGCCTACAGATAAGCTCCTAATAAGGTGTCAGGGAAGTGGAGGGTTTTACCTCCTGCCCACTCTCCTCATCAAACATGAAGTGAAAAGAAAATCAAAAACGCTCTGTTTCTTTGAAGGCTGGGAACTGACTCTTGGTTGAACTGCATCTGAGCATGGCTTAATCAAATTAATGGACGGGTGAACGTGAGGATGGAAAACCTGCACTCGAGATGTGCCTGTACCGTAACAAGCAGTGAAAATGTTGGCATGGTGGCTTAATTGTGGTGAAAACTTCAAACCCATCTAGAAGTTAATGCTTAAAAGGGAGGCTGTTGTGGTGCCATAGAGTTCTTTTAAGTCTTTAAAGTTAGTCCTGTTCACAAGTCAAGCCACCAGAGTAACCTATTGACATATTAATGATTTTGTATGAGGAATGCTGCTGTTATCAAAACTGTCAAAGCCAAAAAAAAAAAATTTCAGTAATTTTTCATTTTTTCCAGTTATTTTTTGCCAGCTACTAACTGGCCATACACACGAGAAATTCCTTGTTCGTTTTCAGTCAATAAGAAAGATGCAGGTCTATTACTGATACACCCATTCCCCCCAGTCACTGTCATCTGACAGCTGGAGTTAGACTTAATAAATTAACATATGATGACCTTTTTGTTCCTTGTACAACCTCCTTATCAAGTCATTTTGGTCTAAAATTGAGTTCCAACACCTTATTTTATCAAAATGTGCAAAGATCCATTTTTGTATGCAAATCAAGAAGTTTCAAGTACTTTCTGAAAGCAGGTTTCTTTTTTTCTTAATTCTAAAGCCATGGCACATCCTCGTACCTTTTGTTTCAACATAAAGTCAGTTTTTAGATAGGTTCTTTTGACTTAAAAACAGATTGATCAGTGCGCTGAGGCCACCTTTAAATGACATCATAAGAACACTGCTGCTAGGCAATGGCAACAGGGACGCATACTTTCAGTGAGATTTTTTAACCCCTAGTATGGCAAAGGAATGACACTTATACTCTGCCTTACTCTGCTTAAGATGTGCGTACTAATAAATAAACAAATAAAATTACAATATATTAACTAGCAATCCACCAAACAAAAGATTTCCATGGCCTCTGCCATTTCTGAAAAAATCAACAAATATATCACAACTCGTGAAGGTTTCAGAATATTTTCACTTCAGAGGACATAAGTACCATAAGAGGGGACAATCATACGGACTTCTCTTGTCAACACTGTAAGTATGACCCCATTTGAAAGCAGCATAACAGTAACTTATAACTAGTTCTTGCCAAACTAACCAGTTAGTCAAAAGTCTTTCCTCTTACCAAACCCAGTCTTACTGTTTGATTTTAGCAAGGCTATTTCAAGCGCCTGGTTCCTAACATGACCTGACAACTTCCAGTTTAGTTTGATGGCAGCATATTTGCATGATATAAGGATAAATTATTATGTTGAGGCCGTAATAATGAGAAAGGAATTTATATGATATAGTGAATAAATGTCTAAAAATATTTGATCAAGAATCACTTGACTTGACACCATGTTCCCTTCTTCTCACAGCCTCTCATTCATAATTTTACATTTAAAGTATGAACATATCAACATAATAAATGTGCTCTATATGAAAAATTCAATAGGCATGGTCATTCCACTCTCATATATAATGCAAAGTGTCTGTAAATATTGATTGGACCATATAAATTTGTAATGCCCATATTGCAATTTTATTAAATGTTACTTGTAAGTCATGATGGAGATCCCCGTCTGACTGCAGCTATTTATAACCAGATCTATATAACCTGCTGTATGAAATGAATCTGTATTTGCACATTACGTTTTATGCATGTTATTGTGCAAGAATAAGTTCTGACAAAAAGGCAATAATGTATCACGGAGTTTGCCTTATCAGTATGGTTTTATGGGAGCCTTTTAGAGCTTTTAGCCCTAAAATAATTCCCTCGTCTGGGCCTTAATGGCGGGTTTTACCTGTCACACAATCTAAATGCCATTTCAGTGGTAATTTCACCCCTGGTAGATGTAATTCTGGAGAAAAATGTCATTTTTTGCACATGAATGGGAAAAGCTTGATCACAAAAATACTGGCATTGGTTTTAACCACTGCAAATGAAAAGGGAAAGAAAATTGAGTGTGTACGCTCTATAATATTACTGTCATTCAGGGCAACGAGTCTGGTCACTTAAAGGAAGAAGCATAGAAAGAGACAGAGGGGATAAGGTCGTCCAGGGTCCATAGGGAAATCAGACTGAACTGAAATGGGCTTAACAGGGTCACACTGCTATAGTGACAGAGATACGCCTGATCAATTGGTTCCAAGGTGGCACACAGGTCACCAAGAGCACAAATCTGGATAACCAGTCAACATTGGAAAATTGTTTTTTTCAGCAATTGGAATATTTTGATTTGGTTAACTCAAGTCAACAGAGCTGATATGGATTATTGACTGTGTACTTACTTCACCAACACGCACCAAATGTCTCTCACACCATCATGTCCATCATTCAGCGATAAAGTTTCTCCAAAAGCTGTTCTAAGATGCTGAATTTTGAGTTTTCAAGAAAAAAAAAAACTTTAGTTCTGTCATGCAAATTTTCATGTAAGAAACTCGCCTCAGAGTTACTAACATTAGCAAAATCCTTCTATAATTAATGTGTCTTTTTTAACATTATGTAGTACTACAAGCAAGTCTTTTCTGAGGTTTCTAAATTACAAGAAACACACCAGTTTTAACCTCTGCATCTTTATTGTCTTTGCCTTTGGCAGCAAAACCGTATTGATTTTTCTAAAAAACATGCTGTCCCAAAAGGAGAGGACGCTCAGTATTTATGAAAAATGAGACTTCTGCAGTGGCTGTATCTGTATTCATCTTGCGTTTTAGTTCATGGTTATGGTTTAAAATAATATGCTACAGTATATATGGTGTGCTTCTCACACTGTCGTCTTATAGTCCTCAGGTGTCAGACACCAGCTGCATTTTATCAGGAGCTGATTCACACCTCAGGCAGCAGGTGAATACAATTAACTGTGATCCACCAGCTGTCAGGAGAGAAAGCAGCAATACTTTGACCCACTAGGAATCAAGTTTAAAACCACTGTATTAGATCATATTTCTCTGTTGTATAACTAAGTTTCAGACAGCAGTGAATAATGTATGCTTACTGTAATATCTCAGGGCTGTGTGATGTGAGATAAATACAATATGAGTAGTATGTGACAGAGACATAGGGACTCTACTATCCCAGTGGAAACCAGCGCAGCGTGATGTATTATACAGCATGTGTTTGACATGAAACGGGAGCTGCACGCATGCTGCTGGAGTTATTATTCTTTCCAGTGAGATGTTGACATTTTGGCCAGAGGTTATGGGACACATATGAGGTATGTGTGTTGTAAATTTCTGTATAAATATGTGCGTGTGTGACATTTATTGAAATTGGGATAAGTCCTGAATTTTACAATTGCAAAAGAGGCAAGATGTAAAGATAATAATCTGCGGTTATGCCAACATGTGATATATTTAACATATGTTTCTGATTAAAGATTCGCTGTTTTCAGAGAAATCCAGTGAAGCAAATCTCTGCACTGTTTGACAGCTTTTACCAAAAGTTGTGAATTATATGCACTGATGGGAGTAAAGCCTCAGTGCCAAAGCATATAATGCTGCAATGCACCGCCTGCTTTTGACACGCGTAGTAATGAAGTGAATTTCATTTTTGGCCTATAGAGTGTATGTGTGTGCGTGTGTATCATAATGTAAGGTAACAGGATAAAGAGTTGAACCAAAGCAGCGTGACAGAGGGTTTAAGACGCAGGATTCGATCCATCGTGGTGGTTTGAGAGGAAAATGCGTCAGTGCGCACAGTGAGACATGGAGGGGAAGGTGGCTAACTGTGAGAGAGGTAAAGCAAATCCTCTTTTTGTGTGTGTGTGTGTGTGTAATATATAGTTTAACTAGAGGTATTCGTGGCTAAATTCTAATTCATTTTAAAGCTATAGGAATGGGATGCTAATCCATATTCAGATTGACAGTATAACAATTTATTGTTCAAGTGTGTATACGTGTGTTCTTGTACAACCACCTTACCGGAGACACATTCAAGTGTTAGAAACTGTGACATTTTGGCCAGCTTTTCCTTAATTAAAGGGACATTTGAGGTTTTAACACCATGCACAGCCACAGTTTTTTTTTCTGTCTTTAAGTTTTTTGGGTTGATTAAACCCCTGCTCAGGCTGATGTTAGGTGAAATCATGTACGGTGGTCAGCAAGGGTGCCAAAACAACCAAAAACATTTCATTTACAATAAACGTGCTGCAGCTTAAAAAACAATGCGTGTATAAAAATCTAAAATAATACATCAGAGATGTGCTGCTAATGAGAACAAAGCATAGTACGGAAAACAAAATGAAAAAAAAGGATTAAAATCAGACATGCTGCAAATACGGAAACGACACAAAGTCAAAGCAGGAAAACACTGTTTTTCCAGTCAACACAACAGAAGTTCTACAGCCATATGGGGGGAGCGCTAAGTGTAAAAGATTAATTTTCAACCCAAGATAGAGAGACCAAATGAGAGTGTGTTTTTGAAGCTGGAAAAAAAAGAGGCACAGAGAAGACATAAAAAGGTATGTATTGTTTTGTGCATATAGCCTGAAGGCTTTAGAGCAGTTGGAACAGCCAATTTGATTGGTGGTCACACAGTCCCAAAATTGTCAATAGCCTACCTACACTGTAAGGCTTTTATGCATGAGAATGGGGCCAGTCCGAAGGAAAATTGCCGGGACTGAATGTTGTTCCTAGTGTGACTCTGGCTCCCCCTAGGAGCGTGGAGGACTTCTGTTGTGTTGACTGGACATGCAGTGTTTTTCTGTTGTATTTGTTTTGGGGTTTTTGACTTAGCAGCATGTCTGTATTTGCAGCATGTATGATGTGCTGGTAATGTATTTGTCATAGCTTTCTTCAGCACCCATTTTCATTTGAAACTTGTTTCCGTTTATATTTGTTTTAAAATTTCTTATGTGTTTTTGAAATTTGGCATCTTCTCTGAATCTGCAGAACGTTTCCTCTAATGGAAATGTTTTGGATCGTTGTAGCACATTTGCCTTCAAAGGTTATCATGAGAATCACGGAGAATAGAACAGAGCTACTGTTATGTTGGGTTCATAAAATGTAATGTTAAAATGTGGCTCAAACATTGATCACAAGCAGTTATCTTTTTGAATAACTTTAAATGACGTGTAGTCAAGGGGCTGTTTGGAAAGTAGCAGACATACACTAGCTTGTGACTATGTAACTTTATTAACAAGAGCTTGAGCAACACCTCTACGGTGACTCAAATAATGTTGGAGGTTAGGCTGTTGAGTTATTGCTCGCAGTGCGAACATATTAATATTGTTAACGCCCGTGTTTTCCTAATATGAAAAGTAAAAATTACCTGAAAAACACCTGTAGAGTAAGAAATATATCAATCGAATACAGTCTGCAAACGCTCACACAGTCCTTGGAAGAGGTCTGATCAGGAAAAAAGAATGTGAAGGTGCCAATTGTGTGGGTTTGAAAGGAAAACATATTGGTTTTAGGGTTAAGATTGGAGTTAAGGCTAGCTTTAAGGTCAGTTGAGGCATTGTAATGGTCAAGGACAAAGGGGTGCATTATGTCAATGGTGGCCTAATTACTAACAACAATAATAAATAAAGTGGGTGGACAGCCACGTGCCATGGAGAGCCAGCCGTCTCCTGGTTGTCATTCTAATCATAGGCTCCATGCACTAATTAGTACTCCTTCAAGTGAGTGGAAGAACTCACCAGTAAATGACTTGCGGGGGCGATGGAATGAACCTGCAGACTGTTTGCACTCCACTGCACATTGTTGGCCACCCCTGAAATACATTGATAAAAAAATCATTTTTCTTAATGTGAGCAAGAAATAATTTTCAAGCCAAATATAAACATTTGAACAGAAAAAAAATTGCCTCATAAATATATCTTTTGCTTTTACAAACTAGAGGAATAATTTGACTCTGCATGTAACCACCAAAGCTGCTGCTGCAACTCTAATCTGCAGGTGACACCATATTCTAACAGCATAAATAAATATATAACAAGAAGAATCCCAAATATAGCCTCTAGGCACTGTGCAGCTTGTTTTGAATTTCCATACAGCAGAGGGGCTTTATAATTCCGAATTTGCAAGAGCTTGTTTGAATTTCAGACCTTGTTGCGGCGTCACAATGTGTGGGACCAGGAGTCAACTTGTGGTCGCTGAAGCGAGTCGGAGTCTGCAGTCTCTCTCTCTCTCTCTTTCTTTCTTTCCCCCTCTCTCTCCGCCCCTCCCTCCTTTTCTCTCAGCTCGAGTCAGCAAAGAGTCCTTTATCGCTGTTTCTCTCATATCCCCTCCGCGTGCTGGTCTCCCGTGTTAAAACTTTCCTTAAAGGAGACAAATCTTTCAACATTTCTCTGAATAAATTAACAACTTCTTTTGCTTTGCCTGGAACCTGAAGAGGGATTTATTGTCATTTTGTCTCCTGTTTTGGTGCAGGACGCCTCTCGGTGCGCACCGGACCAAAATGGACCGCAGAACGTGTCCGGTGCGTCCGCGCTGGTTCTCTGCCGCTGTCTCCGGGACAAACTGAAAGAAATCCTGAACGGAGGTGCAGGTGGACTGAACTTAAACTCACTGTCCGTTTTCTTATCTCTTCTAGTTTGCGTGGCTCCACTCAGAAGATAAAACAGAAGCGGAGATTCATTCCTCAACTCGGAAGAGAGGACATGGACATACTGTAGCCAGCGCTGAGACGTACGGAGGATGTAGATCTTAAAAAGAGAGGGACATCACTGACTGCAAAGACAGAAAAGGAACAATCGGATGTCTTCACCGGTGAGTCAACCTGTCACTGTCTTTTATATAAAATGCAACATTTACCTCAACGATATTTGGTGCGCCCTTGCTTCTTTAACGGTCAGCGGATGGAGGTCAGTGCTGTTCTCGGAGTTACTTGTGGAGAAATTTGACTGTAAAAGTTGCTGACAGTATAGTGACGAGAAATGCATGAGGCTTAACATATTTAGTTGAGGTGAAACTTTGAGAAAATCCAGAATTTAGACAGTAAAAAGAAAAAAAGACGTACCGAGCAGGCAGTGGACGCACTGGGTGCGCAAGTGTGCAACAATATCGCTAAGAAATGTACAGAATGTGTCTTATTGTGGCTGAATTTTCCTCGACACTTGGCTGTAATGTTAGATGTACAGGTGGATGGAGCAGCTGTCTTGTTTAAGAGATTGCGAGCGCTTCGTCTTTACGCACCGCATCGCCACAGGCGCAGCAAGAGCGCTCGTTTTAAGTAATGTAGTCTGGTTTTGAGTTAAGGAATATTCTTTTCTTTAGTTCCCGAAATACCACGATTGATAAAAGTCCTGTCTACGCGGTGTAAAAATTCGTATCTTGTTGGAAAACCCATCCACAATCAGGGGGAGATTGTAATTTATTTGCGCTAAAAGCAAGTATAATATTCTCATCATTCAGATTTGTGGCTTTGGTTTAAGAGTAATTAACACGAATATGAGGCTCAACACTCGAGTGGATGCTGTCGATTTTTTATCCAGAGGGTGTGTTCATTTCTTTGAACGTGTGTCGCTGGGTTTCATTCAGAGAGGGTGTGGCTGTTTGCGTGTCCATCCCTGCTGCTGAAGGTTTTCTGCACCTCGTCAAAGCTCAGGGAGGGAATTCAGCAGCACATACCTGCACCAAACTGGAAATTAAATCATCTAGCTCTGTGTGCGTGTGTGTGTGTGTGTGTGTCTGCATGCGCGTTTATTCAATGAACGTCCCACTAATCCACCTGTCTCCAGGGAGGATTAGAGCGCTTGGGACATTTTGGGACCTGCTTTTTTCCCCCTTTTCTCCTCCGCCTTTCAACAACATAATCTGTGACAACATGTTCATTCCTTCAGTTGCACCCCAGAGATGGAGCCACAAGTGCCATTTTCTTGCACTTGCAACATTTGGTGGAGGCGTCTATAGCCAAAGCGCCTGGCTCTGCCTTGAGAGCGAATATTTTTAGTGGCCAATGCTGGTAGACCCTGTTGATGGGGTGTCAAACTCTGACATGTGTCAGCTTGGAGGCATTGTGGAAAAACAATTAGTATGTTAACATCTCATCAGGGAATTCATATCAAATTTGAACATTTAACATGACTAAAGGCAGATTTTGGATGCCTTAAAGGATCAGAAAACTTCACAATCAAAAACACATATTTCCTCCCCTTACCTGTTGTTCTATTTATCAATGTAGATAGTTTTGGTGTGAGTTGCAGAGTGTTGGAGATATCATCTGTAGAGATATCTGCCTTCTCATCAGTATAATGGAACTAAATGGCATTTGGCTCGTGATGCTCAAAGCACCTAAAAATTACATTTCCAAACTCAAAGCAATGTCTCTTTCCAGAAATCGTGACTCGGTTACTCGAGATAATCCACACACCTTTTTTTTTGAGCAGTTTCAAGTAGGAACTGTTTCTTTTTACCAAAATACACCCAATAACCATATCACAGCACGGAAGTAGTCATGTATCCACTGCTTGTAGCACCACTAAGCTAGCTGATATTACTGCTTAGCAAAGGAAGATGCTATTAACATTTACATCCCGCCCTGTTACAAGTGGACCCACGCTTCCCTTTATGCAATGATATGTTGGCTGGTTACAGTTCAGTAGAAAGTAAATATTTCCCACATGAAACTGCTCACAACAAGGTTTGCAGATCATCTTGGGTGTTTAGGTTATGATTTCTAGAAGGAGAAATCGCTGTTAAGTTTTTCAAATGTATTTTTTTGGTGCTTTGAGCATCACAAGCTGAGTGCCCTCCAGTTCCATTATATATTCAAGAGAAGGCGGTGATTGCTACAGCAGATATCGCCAACACTCTGCAACTCACACACATTCACTCATCTTTTTGATTATGGGAGAAATGCCCCTTTAAAATTGAAACTAATCTTAATTCTGGTTTTTAAACACGTCATAAAGCCTCATTTGAATTCATAATAAGATTCATCATTTATCATGGCTTGGATGCTCTTTCTTTGTTTTGCTCTGAGCTCCGTTCAGTCCATCTCCCCCTCTCTCCCTCTCTCCATCTTCCTCTTGGACTCTGGTCAAAAAACATTTCCAATTCAACATGATTTATTGCCATAGAAATGCAAAGAAAATTCAGAGAAGTATGACAATAGCAACAGACATATTCTCTTTCCATCTCTGTGCTGCCACCTTTGCCGTGCTTCATGTTGATGATATAGCGTAGCTGTGACACTACAGAGAATAAGGATTTGATTCCCACTTGGCATCAAAGGGTTACTCTCCAGAATTCCAGGTCCGCATTCCTATTTTTTTAAGAAAGCGGCTCTGATGTTCAGTGATTGGTATTCTCAACATGAAACTGTTTCACAGAATATATTTGTTTTTGTAGGTAGATGTGGGGTTCTGCTTAGAAAATCACTTCATTCATCCAATTTTCTATTATGATCATGCTCACAAGCATTCGCTAAGATTTGGAATCATTAACAATCGTCGATATCTGAGATATTTTCAGCCCCATCTTTCTCTTTTAATCTCTCACTTTTCATGCTTACATTGCCAAAACATGAGCATGAGAAGACAGATGCCCACCAATTGGATAATGGTTCAAAACTGCAGGTTGATTTATAATGGCTGTTTGTTTTTCCAGCAAATGGAAAGGTCCATTGCCTGAGGGGACTGGGGATGTTGGATGAGAATTTAAGCACACGCCAACCACAGACATACACACAGGCACAGAGACACAGATGGTCAGACATGTACACACAAACATGCCTGTCTGTCTCTCACTAAGAGATGTACTTCATTTAGCCTCAGGGTGCCCCTTTGAAAATGCCACATCTATCCATCTTTCCCCTCGTTTGACTTGCAGGATTAATCAGAGTGGATCAGCAAGCTTGATATATCGCTTCTAACTGCTTCTTACTTCTTAAATGAAAAAAAAAACAACCTTTAGAAAAGACTCACTTTGAATGGCTGCACAGGAAAGATTATCACTGAAAAGGAATGAGATCAGGGTGCCAGAATCCAGGAGGAAAGTACATTTTGAGGGGCAGTTGGTAATCGAATAAATGAAATGAAATGTGATTGTGTGCTGGGCTTGTGGTGGTGTGTGAGTGCATGTATGCACATCCCACCTGTTCTCATTCCCAGGTATTCAAATACCAACACTTTGTCCCACCCCGTCTGCGTCTGATACAACACACAAAGCACCCTTTAGTGTCAATATGAGCTGCACAGCTGTTTCCAGGAGGAAACACATTATACTAAGTGATTCATGTTGTGAAACAGTTGTGGTGAGGTTTACGCAACAAAACTGCTTGGTTAGTTTAGGAAAAATACTTATAACTTATATAATGTTACATTAAAATAACTCATTGTTTACTTTTGGTTTCACAAGAGACACAAACTGCAGTCTTCTTAGTGAAAGTCCTGTGTTTGTTACATAACAGTAGATTAAAATAACTAATTTTTGACTTTTGCTTTCACGTGGAACTTGAATCGCAGTCTCCTAGGTGAAAGTCCTGTGTCAGCTAAAGCTGTTGGAGGCTTTAGCTTTGTTTTGGGGATTTAGGTTAGAATTAGGTCATGGCATGGGCCTTGGGTAGTTTTTCTCAAGGTATTTATATGTTTACAAGTCCAATCATTGACCACTGACTGAACCTCCTGTCTGCACACCTTTCCAACATTGGGATGATAGGCTTTGCCCCTCTATTTTTCTAAGTTTCAGACACTTATTCACACAGCGCTTGGCCTGGTGTGCAGAGGTGTAAAAGTTGACAGAGTCTGACCTTCTCTCTCATGATCTCTTTATTTATTCCTTACACAACTACATCTGTCTGTTGCCATGAATGCCTTTGACTTTCTACAACTTTGTGTTTTTATCCCCATTTGTATGAATCTCCACGTTTCAACCCTCTTTGTGATGGCAGCCTTTTTGCTTCACCTTAAGTGTGGACACACTTATAAAGTTATGTCTTGAGATGTAGTTGGGCAACACTTTGTACAAATGTGTTTATTTTTAAGCATGGTTTTCAGACTTTTTCTCACATTAAACAATCTCCATGAATTGGTTTTTGAAGCATAGAAACGTTGCTGTTAAACATCTGTTTGTAGGACACTATATTATTATATTGCTGTTCTTTTTGGACTTTGACCATGATTTCTTGTTAAATTGATAGTGCATCATGATGCAGGTGCTGATGTTCTCTCTCTATAATGGTCTGTTTGTGTCGACAGGATTTTGGACTGGGCCTAGTTGTCCTTGGGTCCCTTTCCAATCAGCTCTGGCGGCGCTCTTGAATAATTTATCCATATTGAGTTGATGTGGGTTTCTCACGCATCCTTTTTGGATCAGGTCCAACAATTTGAACCTGTAGAAACCTCCAAATGGGGAAACTGGCAATAGAACCCTCCAGGTTGAATGTTATTTTATTGCAGTAGCCTAACACCAACCCTCTCGCTTCTCTTAGATCAATACTGTTAGCTCTGTCAGCACCGTTGCCGTTGTTAGCACTGTTAAAACCATTATCGTGGCTAGCACTGCTGGCTATGAATTCTATATCTGCTTTAACTTTTGAATGAGTAGCGCTGGTTAAACCTTGCATAGAAAGGAAGATGTTTGAGTCATAGAAATCACATCTCTCCATTATATTGACAGTGAACCTGCGATAGTCTCCTTCATGTTCACTTGACTTAAGTTTATTTAGCCATGGCGAGGATCATCTGCTTTCCTTTTTTTTTTTTATCTCTGTTAAAAACCTCCTTCGACCTGTCTGAGTAAATCTCGCTAACTTGAAGCTTTATTGTGTGAAAGCACTGTTGAATTGTTACCACACAAATTAGATTCATTCAGCTTTGGCTCTCCTCCACACCTTTCCCCACAGCCATGTGTCCTCTTAAGTACAGAAGCACAAACCCTGGTGTGTTTGTGTGTGTGTGTGCTCAGCCACAATTGCAGCGCTTGATTCAGTCATTCATTTTGACTGAATTGCCTCAGTCTCTCCTGGCCCGAGACCCAAAAGATAAAAGTGACAGTCATGTGAAACAATAAGAACAGCGGCCTCCATTGCCGCCCCCTCTTTGTAGACTTGTGACCTGTCCGAGGGGGGACCCACTCATCCCAGATCAGAGTATTAACCTCTTGGGTTTGGTTTTAGACAAACCTCATTAACTGTGAATCAGTCCCTTTAGTTGCAGCTGCTGCATTGCCTTCCTCCCTCCAAATGAAAAACAGAGATAAATATAGAGGCTTCTTGAGTCTGATTACATCTTTCATGTAATGGTGAGGGGACGGTTTTGTGTGTGACTGTGTCTGTAAATTGGGATTTTCTAGCTGCGACTGCCTCCAAGAGACTGACTAGAATTCTAAATGAGCAAAAAACAAAGCGACATCCATCTTCAAAGTCCCTCAGAATCCAAGTGACATTAACTCTCCCTCTGGCATTTAAAAGTCATTTTGTAACAGAAAACACCACTGCTCTTAAATTGTCTACCTGTTCTGTGTTCCTTTTTATGCCTCCACGCTGACAATAGCCGAGGCTGGAGGCATTATGTTTTTTGGTTGTCTGTCTGTCTGTCACATTCTTGTGAATACAATATCTCAAGAACCCCTTACGGGAATTGCTTCAAATTTGGCATAAACTTCCACTTGGACTCAAGGATAATAATAATAATGTTAATAATAATATTTTTATTTATATAGCACTTTTAAAAACAGAATTTATAAAGTGCTTTGAAAAGCAAAGCAAAAGCAGAAATAGGATAGATAGAAGGCAATACAACAACAAAAAAAAAAACAGACTTTTTGAGTGGGCAAGGATGAACTGATTAGATTTTGGTAGTTGAGGGTGAAAGATCAGGTCAAGGATGAACTGATTAGATTTTGGTCATCAAACATCAAAGCTACTCTTACCACATATTTGTCTCATTCTCTTGAGCGCAATATCTCCAGGCCGCCTGGAATAAAGGTCTTCAAATTTCACAGAAAGATCCACTTGGACTGAAAAATTAACTGATTAGATTTTGGTGGTTCAAGGTTGCTGTGACCTCATGTCTGTCTCATTCTTGGGAATGCGATGTCTCAAAAAGGCCTTGAGGGAATTTCCTTAAATTTTACACAAATGTCTACTTTGGTGTCACTGTGACCTCAAAAAACATGCTTCTGGCTATAACTGAAGAATTTCACACACAAATTATGACAAAATTTCACGCACGTCTTAATATGATAACATGATAAAGTGATTATATTTTATACCCCCCAAAAAACAGAGGTCAGCTTCACTGTGACATCATAATATTCTGCAAAAACATTTTTCTGGTCATTATCCAACATAATAACCGAGGAACAGAAGGGAAAACATTTGGTCAGTTACTGAACTGGTGACACTAATTTTGGGTGTTCATCTCAAAACTGTGCTAATAGATTTTCTGTGCTGCCAGGTTGAAGAGAAGCATCCATGTTTTAGGATATGTAGCCTCTTTGCAGCAACAATCATATTGAAGCGTTCATCTGTTAATGGTACATATGAGTCTGGACAGACATTGATGTGAACTGTAACTGCAAATTGACTGGTTCGTGGAGGCATGTTGATTTATATAAAGTATTTTGCTTTTGCGAGTCAACCTGCAGATGAGTAAAAACAGGGAACTGCTGTGAATGCTGTAATTAAGAGAGTTAGAAAATTTAGATAACCACTTCACTAAATTTGAAAGTTTAATTAAAAACAACAGTTAAACTGCCTAGGTGCTTTTGGAAAAGTAGTATTTTATGAGATGTAGTCATCTGTGCTCTTTAAATATTGATCAGTGAACATGGGGGAATGATGTTCTTCTTTATACTTATAGGAAATGGGAACTGCCTGTAGTGCTTTGTAATGAAACATATTACTTGTCAAGTGAGGATGGGCTGTTTGAACAAAAAAGTCAGTGAGTGCTAGAATGGCTTCTCTGCTCCATGAAGCCATTAAACTTGAGATTTATAGGATCCAGAGGGGGATTTAGGACTGGGTTTGTGTCCAGGATGGTTCAGGGTGATTGAAATAAATGGACGGATGAAGGCATTATTGAAGAATAGCATAATGATTATGGATTTACAGAGCTGAGCATCTGATACAGGGATCTTTCATAAGCCCTTTCACATTTATGATGTGGTTTAAGGGGTTGTGCGGTTAGATTTAAGCCCACAGGGACCTCCCTATAGAGGGACAGCAAACAAAACAAGACCTTCAGAACTGAGATCAAATTATCCCGCACTATTCCAGAGAGCAGGCATCCATCTGGTATGACTGCAAAGACATTAACATCCATTTGTATATTCAAAAAGCCTTTTAATAGAGGCTCAGCCATACTAGATGTTTAACCAAATTGAATGGCCAAATGAATTCTTTCAGGGATGAGAAGGAAGTATCATGCCCTGGGCTTTTTGAGGGGTTTTCTAAAGAATGCATTAATGTTTTCCTCCTGCATACTCTGGTTGTATAATTGATGCTGTTTTGTTGTACAAGCAACTTGGCACTCGGGGGTTTTCCTTCTCTAGGCATTTTTTTCTTAAATATTTCATTGTGAATTATTTTGTGCTCACTTGGGGGATGGCATCATTGTTTTTTTTTATTCAATGTGGTCCTGTTAAGCCATTTTAATTGAAACATTTAGATCATTTTTGGTGGGAGAAGCCCCTTATAATTTTAACATGCATAATTATAAACATATACCATCAAACATAAGTTCAACACTAACTTTGTTAAACTCACTACAGACTCACTGCATTGAAAACCTTTCAACATCAGTGAGGAAATATTGATTTTGAAACTTTTACTCTTGGTAACATAGTAGAAATAAGGCAAGCATGCACTGAAATTCAACTAATGTGACTGAATGTGTAACTCTTTGCCTTGATCCCTCTTCTTTAACCTTTTCTTTATTTTAAGGCACCCCTGTCTTCTTTGGCATCATCAGACTTGTTCACACTTTTGTGTCAGCAGTGCACTTTAATATACTCTTAACAGTTACAGCTGAATATTCGTAAATGCTACAACTAAAAGGCTCCCTTAATGCTTTGGAGACCTTAGGCTACAAGAATGCAAAGCCAGGTTTCTGCAGTACATACAGTCTCTATTTTATCGTTTTATCGCAGAGACCTTGAATAGCTTTATACTCTTGAGATCTAAAAGAGTTTATCTGTGTGAAAGAACAGTAAATATGTGGCGACATGATTAGGAAAGTTAAAACAAGGGAATAGTAAGAAGGGAAAGGAGAGTACAAAGAAAGAAAGTCAGAGAAAATTAGAGAGTATGTGGAAGAGCGAGGAGGTGTAAAATTGAGAAAGAAAACCATTTAATTGAGAATTCAGAAAACTTTGCAAAACAGGGGGGTTGTATGTTTGTTTTGTTGGTGATGTACAGCTGTCTCTCAGTCTAGCAATTAAAATTACGAGGTCAACAGAGGGAGTTACAATCCCCTATAATCCCAATACCAGTCTCTATGTATGGATGTAAATACTCCAGTGTTTTTGCTCGGCCCACTTTTCATTGGTTAATATACAACTAAGCAGCTTGAAACGGACATTAGGGAACAACTGGAGGGTGAAGGTATATGTGATACCAACTGCTGCATTAAAACCTTCAAGAGGCCTCTTCATGGTCAATACATTAGACATGTAATCCCCATGTCTATATATAAGGCTTAAACTACCTATTACATAATGTGTTTTAGTCAGTCTATACATGTGAAGCATGTTTTAGAAAAATACAACTGTGTGCTGTTTTTGGACAAAACTGGGCTATGACAGCAACTTTAGTTATGAGGGGGATAATAAATTGGAAACTTTTCAGGGTTGCCTAGCTCTGCTTTTTGAACATCTAAGCTCTGGGTTTTACTTGGATGGTGGTAGATCTTGGCAACACATTTACTGTTACATTTAAGTCCAAGTTAAGGATGCAGCTGGCCAATACAAGCTATGGGACAATCAGATAAGCTATTAAACCAGTACATCAGACAAAAAAAGGAGAAAAACCGCATTTAGAAATATGCAGTGGCTATATTTGGGACCTACTGTGCTCATTTTCAAGCTCACACTTATATTTAACATTTTTACTAGAACCTGTTTACATACTTTAATGGTCAAAAACATTATTTTTTTCATATTCACTTTTATACTGGAACACCTGTTTTCATCCCTTGTTGAGAAACTCACTTTTAGTGCCTTTTTCTTAAAAATTCCCAATTTGAAAAGGCGGTCTGCTCTGATTGGTCAGCAATTGCGGGTCTTTCTTATCTCTGTGTCTCTGCACTGTCATAGCAGACAGGGAATGACTTACAGAGAACAGCAGCACTTATTACCATGAAAAGTCACCAATAAGTGCTCTATTAAAAAAAAGATCCAAAATCGCCAAGATAACATGTCCCCCTGATGTTAGCTGTTGCTACATGTAGCCGTGTACTTGCAGCATAGGAATAATTCTATATAATGGTAAACAAGAAAAAATGGAAGGGTTTTCCTTTTTAAAATTTTGCTCCAGGCTGCAGACCACTTACAAAAAATTAAAAGAAACCACATGAGAAGAGACCGACTCTTTCACCGGCATCATTGTTAAAGTCTCTGTGGCATCATCTTTTGTATGAAATGCTTTAAATACGACATTTAAAGAAAGTAATGTATTCGGTGTGAACCTAAAAAAAATTTTTTTAACAACTGCAGCTTGCTGATGTTATGCAATTGATCTGTTTCTACTGCAGTATATAGATTGGGATATTTTAATCTCCATGTTAGATCAAAACTTACTCTTATAGACTCTAGATACGTTAGTATTCTCAGTCAATATTACATTTGTTAATGTACTGATATTATAGTATCACATCTCTTACACACTTCAGCAGTGGAATAATTCAATTAACTGAAATGACTGAGCAAACAAGATCCACTCATTTAAATTCCAGTCTTAGCTCAAGCTCTGCATGTTTATCCTTTTACATCTTGAGGCATAATGCAATAGTGACTGCAGTTCATTAAAAAACATGTAACAAAAGTCTGAGGTATTGAGTAAATGTAAAATGCAAAAAGAAAATAATATAATTTAACAATATTAACTTTGTGGATTGTAGATGATTAAAAGTAGTTTTTATATGTCTTCCTGCAATTCAGTAGTTCTATGAACTATTTGTTTTACATGATACCGTATTGCAAGTAACTTCTATTCTTTTAAATTGAAATTAAATTAACATTTATTATCAAGAAACATTCCTTAACTGAGAATCAAGTTTACTACCAAGTAGGTTAGGAATTTGCCTCTTTTTTGTGCAAAAGACAAAAAAGTACTGCAAATTCAGGAAACTTAAATGTAGAACAGAAAACAATTATGGAAATGTGAAAAAATACTGTTAAAATATGCATGAGCAGTATTTTTGTTTTCAAAATGAATAGATGTAGTTTTGTGCAGAATTGTGCAAAATAATGTCAGAGGAATGTGCAACAGTTGACTGGATAGCATAGAGAATATGTGCAACGTGCAGAGATGATAATAATCCAAACGATGTGTTGTAACAGCTGTCTTTGCAACAAGCAGTCTCAAAGGAATACCTAATCAATTGACTCAAGTTCAGTCTTTGGCTGTAAAGGATGCTTGAGTAAATTTCCGCCTTATTAGAACAAAACAATGGGCACTTAATTTCATACTTCAGCCTTTGAGAATGCGATACTTCAGTATAATCCAGACTTAATAGAATAAAACACTTCAGTTTATTGCAGCCTCACTGGAACAAGATTATTTGATTTATTCCACCATTTTAGAACAAGTTGCTTCAGTACTCTCAATTCCCAGTTTATTAGGTACACCCAGCAAAAACTAATGCGGGCTAATTCAGCACTCATGCAATAAAGCCTGCCTTCATGAAGGTTTCGTCTTTGTTAAAACTTTTTCTGAGAAGTGTATGACTCAATGATTTGATTTTTTGAGTTTGTGGTGCTGTTCAGTTTTATGGCATTTTACAGACAGACGTTTATGATATTTTGTTAGAGATCACTCAGTATAGTCCATCCTATTTCAGTCCTTGCACAGTCAGTCTCAATGCCACACGTCATCAGTGGAGTCAGGTTCAGCCTCTGGCAGGAAAGAATAATAAAGTGACTACCTTGGCATGCACACTAATAGTCTACTGTTATTCTGAATTTGACAATTTTCTAAACAGCATATTTTGTTTGGATATTTGAAATGTTCCCTTTTTTCCCCCCAAATGAATAGTTTTTCATTATACGTTGGGTGTTAATAGGGTTCTTTGCGCATGTACACAGAATATACGTCTCATTTGGGGTTTTTACTGCAGATTGCGACAGATGGTCATTTGTCTGTTTAAAATTATCTAGTCAACAGTTCACACTGCTGTGGTAGAGATGCATGCCCAAAAGAAAAACCCACATTTTTGGTCGGAAAGTGAAACATACCCACTTTTAAACATTATGAATAACTTGGGACATCAATACTTCAGTAGTAATGATACTTTATTCAGCTATTTGGATATTTGTACAAACCCCAATGCCAACATTTTTAAGAAGATGAATGAAAGAGGGAGGCTGTGTTCGCACAATCCGGAAAATCCACCTCCGATGGGAACTTTGAAAATATAAGGTTTTGATACAAAGAAGCAAAATGGCACAAACAGTTCCAGACATTCCACTTTTCCATATTTTGACATAATAAATAACATATTAAGGCACGTAACTGGAGAATGTAAACAAGAATATTAGTGGATTATTCACTTTCATTAGTCATGTAAACAGGTAGTAATGTTGTCCTTTTCATAATAAGGGCAAAAAATTTAATATTTTGTGCTTGTATATGAAGTTAATGAATTCTAGCATTACTGGAGGAGATATTTCAATGTATTACAGCCTTAAAGGGACAAAACCATTTGCTATAGGCTATATCTCGCCTGTAAGAATAAGAAACTTTCAATATAAGTCCGCCTTATTAGAAAATCATTCTTTCTCCTTATTCCTGATTCCAACCTTACGGAAACAAGGTCCTTCAATTTATTCCAGCCCTATTGGAACAAGACTGTGAAATATTCCTCCCTTTTGGAACAGGGTTTTAAAATACGTGCCAGCTTTATACTTGAAGATATCCAAGCTTTTATGAGAAAAAGACACTTCAATATATTCTAGTCTTATTGGAACATTATACCTCAGTACATCCTATCCTTACTGGAACAAGACACATCCTTTTGGAACAGGATATGCCCATATATCCAAGCCTCATTGGAATAAGATAACTTCAATATGTTTCAGCCTTTTTAGAACAAGACAGTGCTCATTAGAACATGATATAGCCTAATATGCTGTAGCTTTATTAGAACAGGATATTTTAATATATCCTGGTCAAATTGTTGTTCTTTAATATGTGCACCAAAGGAAAGCTTGGTGAGGAAATATTGTTACAGTCTTTATTTTTACACCGTAAAAGAACAAAACGATGGTTTTCTTTCAAAGATGTTTTCCAATGTGAAATCTGAGGTGATACTCTGCTGTCACAATGTGCCGTTACAACTCCCTCGAGCGTCCTTTTGAGATAATATGTAAGTGCGAGGTAAAGTGCGAATTACATCCAGTATGGCTCCTTGTAGATTTCTCTAGCCGTATGTGTGGCTACCACTATCTGTCCCTCATTCATATGCACCTCTGTGACTGCAGTTATTTTACAGTTTTGTTCCTGTTTGATCTCCTTTCAGTCGTCCACTGTGGGACTGTCACTAGAGACGGGGGAGAGAGACTGGAGACGGCAGGCAGTGTGTGTGTGGAATGAGGAGGGACAGGTGAGAGCGTAAGATAGACATGAGAAGGATGTGAGTGGAGAGAGATGAGTTCAGAGCACATGCTTTAGGTTATAGGTCAAGGACATCAACATTTCAGATGACATAATGGGCACTCGAACTGAAGTATGAGTGTGTTTAGCTAAGAGATTCAGATATAGATAGGTAAAACACAAGTGTTCTCCTGTGTGGGGGGTCAAAATTGTCAATAATGATTGCTTAACATGCACATGTGTGGGTTTAAGGTCACGGCCATGTGTGCCATGTGCCGCAACATACAGTTACACAAGGAGATAAAAAAAAAGAGAAAAAAAATCATGTAACGATGTGATGTAACACCAGATTCCAACTTATGCCGACATGTGATTTAACTGTCGTAGACAAATGGTGCGCGCTCCCGTGATTTCGATTGTTTGGTGTATGGTCGTCATAAAACTCAGTCTGAGCTGTCTGAGCTGTCTGAAGTCAAGTATTTTTCTCTTTTTGATGTTCAGAAGAAAAAAATGAACGTTAAATATTTTAAGTTTTTAGTCATGGCTCATGCAAAAGTTTAATGACATAAATACTGTCAACAGTGAATAGCTGCGCTTCCTCCAGCACCAAACTGGAAGCAGACAGACTCTGGGGAGGCACAAGAACATGAAGAATCTGGGTTCTCTCGCGCTGTGGAAAAAGGAGGGAGAATTTGTGGAATTGTGGAGTGAGCAAGAGTTGGTGTTTAGTTCGGCACATATCTGATCCATCAACTGGCACTTATTTCAGTGAGAAATGTTAATATTTGAAACAGTTTGCCTCTCATTCCCACAGTCTCCTCCTACTAAAATAGCACAGCTAACCAGTGGAGGCTGGCAGCATGCTGAGGTGTCGCTTTTTTAGCCATTGTCAAAGAGTCCTTCTTCCCGTTCTACCATACGCAAATTATTTCTTCTGCTGTGTGACTCCAGATGGGAAACTTTTACTTTTGAATTACT